>NC_090929.1:103950387-104225387 GCF_040938575.1 Ambystoma mexicanum
GTGTACGGGATGAAACAAACAGGGGGATTGAGACAGGTCATGGATGGGTCCTACATCGACAGCACCGTTTTCTGTGTCGGAGCATGCTGCCATTAATGCAGTGTCACCTATGGTGCTGCTGCCACCAGAAGCAGTGCCTTCTGTGGCATCCATTGGGGGGACCTGTGGTGCTGCTGTTGTGGGCATGCTGGCTGCTGGGGTGCCTGTTGAAGTCCCCTCCTGTGTGCTGCCACTTGATTTGTGCTGCTGCCGTGTCTTGATCCGTGCAGCTGAGGTGGAGGGTCTTTGGCCGTTGGTCTTGGCCCTCTTTGCAGGTGTGCTGGTAGGGGTGTCCTGGAGCTCGTCGTTTGAATCTGACCCTGTGGTGGAGTAAAGGAGGGCGAGCGTTATTTATGGGTCTGTGGAAATTGGAATGGCAATGTATCACATGCATTGGGGTGGTACCTGAGGGTGATTTGGGTCAGGGCCTTGGAGGTGGTTTCATTTTTGTGTGGATTGAGGATGCAGTTGTTTTGCAGCCTGCAGTTATGGTGTGCATGCTGCACGTGTAGAGGGTGTTTTTAGGATTTTTAATTATTTATGTATTTAATGTGAGTTTTAAAGTGCGCTATCAGGCCAATGTATGTGGACGTTCTCCTGGACATGTGTTTCTGTTGCACTATGTGGACACATGGTACTTCACATGATTGGACATTGTGGATTTAGCATTGTTTTATTTGGCCCACCTACCTGATTCTTCGGATGTCTGCACTCCTTTCTCCATCCCTCCGACTCCCTCTATACTCTCCATTCCAATGGTGGAGGCACAGATTTCTTCCCAGGGGGTCAACTTGATGGGTGATTCCGATCCTCCCCCGGTAGCTGTGGCAATGTTACGGTTGGCAGATAGTATGCTCCGTACGCGTATCCGCAAGTCGTCCCATCGCTTTCTGCATTGCTGTGGGTTGCGGGGTGCGGTCCCCACCGCACTTACCCGCTGTGCCACCAGGGCCCATATGGCCTTCTTGTTCGCAAGTGCCGTCCTGGTCATTTGCGTCGAGAAGACGACGGCAGCATTCTCCTGGAGGGTCTCTGTGAGCACGGTGAGTTCCTCATGGGAGAAGTGGATCTGCCGCTTGCGGTCGCACGCTTTTTTAGCAACTTTTCCCATTTTGATTGTTTTGACTAGGGTGGCTAACGGGTTGGGATGTGTCTCAGGGTCGGATTTTTAATGGTTGTGTTGGGATTCTGATTTTATAGGTGTACGGCGTGCTGTTTACCGTTCCGGCCCCATGTTTTTACTTCCGTTTCCGTATATTTACGGTCACCGGATTTTGCGATTACCGCTCATTACGGTGACCGCTATGATGGGTGGCGGAATTGCACCTAGGGCGCTGTACGACGGCGGTGAGGGGCGTTTTGGGGACATTTCCGCCATCGCGGACTTTGCACTTCCGCCATGGCGTAATGCTCGTGCCCGATGGGTCGGAATTAGCCGCACTTTCCTCCATCGTGCAATGGCGGAAACGCTATTTACGCTATGGCGGTCAGGTCAGTTACTTTCCGCCAGGGTCGTAATGAGGGCCTCCGTCTTTTAGAGATGACTTGAAACGTGGACTTAATAAACCAACCTGACAACAAACAAATTGTTATATTAATCTGTTGAGCAAAAAAAGTATTTTTGTAGCTTTATTTTCCTCATTCCAGAATGGAAGTGTCCATTACCAGCATGCAAAGTGCTGTGAGCCTAAACAAAGCAACTTCAAGTCTTACAGATGTGCTGCCAAGGCTGAAAGAAAGACAGTGAAGGAAAATGCATGATACAATCACCAACGTGTAATAATTGATTCCCACAGCATGCAGCTTAATGCACTCCTCCAATTCCATACACCCGGATTCACGCCTCTTAAGGTGCATGCTTCACACACACGCACTACTCTGTCTGCAGCCCTCGAATGCTAATCACACTTTGTTGCGCTTCAATGCAAAAGAAAAGAAAGAACACAAGGAGGAGCAGAGCTATTGTCAGCTCTGGTAACAGCTGATCAAAGAGGAGCAGAGCTATTGTGAGCTCAGAGGTGAGCTCCGAGCACTGAGAACAGCTGATCAAAGAGCTGATCACCTCTGGGCAGCACACAGCTGCCCAGAGGTGAGCTCTGAGCTCTGGGAACAGCTGATCAAAGAGGAGCAGAGCTATTGTGAGCTCAGAGGTGAGCTCTGAGCTCTGGGAACAGCTGATCAACGAGGAGCTGAGCTCAAGCACTCCAAGCTCTGGGAACAGATGATCAAAGAGGAGCAGAGCAATTGTGAGCTCAGAGGTGAGCTCTGAGCTCTGGGAACAGCTGATCAAAGAGGAGCTGGGCTCAAGCACTCCAAGCTCTGGGAACAGATGATCAAAGAGGAGCAGAGCTATTGTGAGCTCAGAGGTGAGCTCTGAGCTCTGGGAACAGCTGATCAAAGAGGAGCTGAGCTCAAGCACTCCAAGGTCTGGGAACAGATGATCAAAGAGGAGCAGAGCTATTGTGAGCTCAGAGGTGAGCTCCGAACTCTGGGAACAGTTGAACAAAGAGTTGCAGAGCTATTGTGAGCTTAGAGGTGAGCTCAGAGCTCTGGGAACAGCTGATCAAAGGGGAACAGAGCTATTGTGAGCTTAGAGGTGATCTCCCTGATCACTGCCTGTGGAGAGTTGTACGTAAGCTCAGGCATGGGACTTTGGTTTCTCATGATTTGGGGAGACAACTTTGGCCCGATGCAGCATCAGTGGAAATTCTGTACCTCTGGACTAAGATTGGCCAGCAGATGCCATGCATCACCCGATATCTCAAAGATGGCAGAGGATGTTGCCGTGGCAACGATGAACAACATTGCTGCTACCACCCTGTGGTCCGCTGGAGGGCCTACAGTTGATTGGGTTTTCATGCCTGCCAGTCCCTCCTCTCCCGCTCTAAAGGGAGAGGAGGACGACCGACAGGCAAAGCCGCCTCTGGGCAAAGGCCTTGGGATAAGGCCTCAGACACTCTCCGCAGCTCTCAGCTGCTCGAGGCTGCCGGCACCCAACAACCGTGATCTCCTGCAAGCGTACAAAGGTAAGCGGATCATCCAGCACTCCCACTCCTAACCCTGTCATCTGGAGAACAGCCCTCCCCTCTCTTGCTGCGAGAGCTATGCGCCTAGGAGCGTGGTCCCACGGTCCACCCACTAATGTAAAATCCCCACCGATCACCTTTAGAAATGCCTGTGAGCGAGGATCCCCACACTGCCCGGCGCTAGCCATTCCTTCACAGACTTGCAGCGTCACCCTATACAGTCCCCACCCCCAGCACCTGCTATCCGTCTAAACACCAAAGGTGCCTGCAGCAGGGCAAGAATACCATCTCTGACAATTGGGTCTAACCGGAAACCGCTACCCATATATAGCCACCTGCTGCCCCCCTAGGATATAGTGATAACAGTATGGTTGCACCACGTGAACTAAGGGGTCCCTGGGGAACCACCATCCAGGCAACCAGTGTGCAGCCTTGCCAACCTACATGTGCCTCATGATAAACCGGATGGAGATAAATACATTACCCATAGCCCCTGTCCCTCTCATGAAGGACTTAAGCCGTTGATACAAAATACGGAGTCCCCCTTACTTTATAACCACCCACTTGCTCTACCTGTTTCCAATATCATGAAAGCTCCTGCTCTGTGGAATCATAATACTGGCCAACATGTTCTGCCTTTACCCAGCTCATTGAACATTGATCTGCCTTCAGGTGAAATTGTTAATGATGTACTAATGAGGCCTACCACTGCGCCTGTACTTAAATCACTGGAAACTGGTTTGCCTGTACCTGAAGCTGTTAATGATGTATTGCTAAAGCCCACGCATAAGACCCTTGATCTGCCTAACTCCGTAGAAATTGAACTACCTTGACTAGAAACTGATATTGATGACCTATCAGCACCTAACCTTGTCCACCTTAAGCACACTGAGCACGCCATCTTGGGAACAGATACGTTGGTGACTAACATCGTTCTGCCTAACCCTAACATCAACAGATCTGTACCTAATCTCACCCACAGGCCTCTACCTCCTGCTCCACTAACCTGTCCCTTGATTAATGCCCGTTCCATCCCGGCCCACGCTCTAGACATCCATGATCTGATCATGAGATGCAACATTGACTTACTGTTCATTAGTGAAACATGGCTCACTCTAGCATCTGGCCCGGCTCTGGCACTTGCAATTCCACCAGGGCACACTATTTTTAGAAAAGATTGCTTGCAACAGAAAGGCGGAGGGGTAGCCCGTATTGCCAGAGAATGCATCCCTATCAGGAAGGTGGAAGGGGAACTTGGCCACAATATTGTTTATCTTCACTGGAAAGTCAATTTGTCCCCTAACTGCACCATCACCCTCCATATCGTATATCAACCCCCAGGGCCATTATCAGACTTCCAAGAGGCCATGATCCACACATTATTCCACAACCTGGAAAAGTCTTCCCAATCCATTCTCCTAGAAGATCTTAACCTAGGCCTCAATGACTCCAATGACCACCAGGCAGTTTCCATGAACAAAGCCATGTCCACCCTAGAGTTCATCCAGGCTATCGCGGAGCCCACACACAATAAAGGCCATACCCTTGACTGGTCGCTCACCACAACTGTTCACTTGGGGTCAAGGACATCTTTCAAATCCCTCAGTCTGACCACCACGTCATTCTATTCGAACTACTCACCATGAAGGGACTGAGTCAAATGCAGATTCCTCTCCCCTCATCCCCCTCAAGAAGTGCCTGCTTGCTCACTTAAGAGAAGCTCACCCCCTACCTCCAGGTACCTGCCCTTCAGGCACCATTCTCTAGTGACCCAGAAGTTCTTGCCACTGTATTCAAAACTGTCATCACGCAAGCAGTGGGCGCCATTGCCCCACTCACCCAACGAAAAAGCCAAGCGTGCTAAACACGCTAACGCGTGGTTCTCCCAAGAGATTCTTGACTTTTGCCATGCTTTATAAACTGGACTCCCTGTAAGACAAAATACTTGCGAATCAACGTGCACTCAATCACCAAATCTCAAAATTACAAAGTAGGGCCACCAGTGACTCTCCCACATTCACATTCTAGGAAATGAGTGAACATGAAGTTAGCAACCTTCTTAAATCCATCAAACCTTTGCCCTATAAAGGTGGTGCCTGCCCAGCTCAGCTCAATAAATTCTGTGCCCCCACCCTAACCCCATTCTTCACAGCCTTCATTAATGCCTCCTTCCAGGCTGGCTATGTCCCTACTGGTCTCAAGGAAGCATGGGTACGCCCCCTGCTCAACAAACCCTCTCTTGACCCCACTATCCCCTCTCTTGACCCCAGTATCCCTGTGAACTACAGACTAAATCTTGGACAAAACCGCTTATCTGCAGGTCCAGAAATTCTTCAAGGCAAACAACAGCTCGGCCTTCAGCAATTGGAATTCCGTCCAGGTCACGGCACCGAAACGGCACTCTTGGATTTAAAAAATCAACTGGACGACTTCAGAGATGCGGGCACACTCGCTCTCCTCCTGCTCCTTCATTTATACGCAGCATTTCACCTGGTGGATCATAAGACCTTATGTCGCCATCTCTCTTCTGCTGCCAACTTCTCCCCCAATGCCATTGTTTGGATCAGCTCGTTCATCCAAGGAAGGGTTATGAGAGTCTTCTCAGACTCTGCCTGCGCACATCCAAGTAACAGTAAATGTGGAATCCCTCTGGGATCTTGTATATCCCCAGCCCGCTATAAACTGTTCACAAGGCCTCTCTTCCATATTTTGGACACCTTGGGAATCACATACACAAATTATGCTGATGACTCACAGGTTATTATCCCCCTGACTGGTGACTATGAGGCCGACATAGCTACCCTTAAGTCCATTTACTCCACAATCCAAACCTGGATGGCAGAAAACTGGTTATGCCTTAATAGTGAAAAAAACGAACTTCTGCTGGTTGGATCTCCGATGACACTTAAAGAAATGGATAAACAATACAGTTCATTCACAATTGACAACCTACCGATCCCTGTATCACAATCTGTCAAGACCTTGGGGGTCTACTTGGACTCTGACCTCTCTATGAACAGGCAGATCAACGCCATAGCGTCATCATCAGCGTACCACGCTAAAATGATTAATGCAGCTAGACAATTTCTGTCGGAGCAGAACTGTCTCGCAATTGCAAGAGCAATTATTAGATCTCGCCTGGATTACTGTAATGCCCTCATGGTAGGGACAGCTGAAAAAAACTTTACTAAACTCCATACCGTACGGAATAATGCCTTAAGGGCTGCCACTGGCATATCCAAGAGAGAACACATCTCTGAAACTAGAAAGCAGGTGCACTGGCTCCCCATTAAAGAAAGGATTATCTTTAAAACCCTCGCTCTGACACACAAATGTGTACACAAACTAGCACCTGTATACCTTGCTCAGAGAGTTGTCAAACCACCCTCAGCCGGACCAACAAGATCTGTCTGCGCTAACAGGATCTCCATGCCCAAATCACAGAGAATGCGGACTGGTGGTTTGAGCTTCCCAGTACTAGCAGCATCGCACTGGAATGCTCTTCCACCTCACATGAGGTATATGGAGTCCCACATTCCCTTGAGGAAAGCACTGAAAATGATGCTGTTTAACTAAACTAACTCTAGAGGCCACCATAATGTCCTCTCTGCCTTCAGGGAATTTGAAATGTATCTGAACTATATTCTGAAAATTGTAACCATATATACGTGTCATTCATCATATTGTAATCTCAACCTCTATTGAGTGGAATCTGTCCGTATGAAAGCTCAAATGTAACCAGGAGCAACTAACGTCAGTGTAACTATAACAATGTAACTATGACATATTCTTGCCATTAAGACAATTTCATGCAACAGTGCCTCGATGCCCGTGGGCTGTTAGTGCGCTTTATACATCTAAAAATAAATAAATAAATAAATAAATAAAATGCAGGTGGATGAAGACACTGCAGGCGAAATGTAGGAGATCTTTGAGCAGGCAATCTAGGACAGATATGTGTAATATTCCACTGAAAATCCTTCAGGTAAATGACATTACATTATTTACATTGTGAGTATCAGTAACCACACGCCTGCTACTCTTGTGTTTAATCACACACTAGGTTGAAACTTTACCTTCACATTCTTACATAACTACATAGGGCCTAATTCACAGAAGCGTTTTATAATGGCAAAACCCCATTGGAAAACGCTCTGTGAATAAGGGCCATAGATTTAGTTCAGCTTTTATTAGGATGCAATCATCGTTTGGACTTTTGCACCTGAATGTACACAGTATTAATTACAGATAATAAAGATTATTAAGATTTAGAATAAGTGTGGGGTTTTTTTCATAAAAAAGGATCCAAGAGAAATGTGAGAAACAACAAGACACATTATATGGGGAACATGAAAACGAAGACCAGATGCACACATGGATTATGAAAATAGGAATTAATAAAATAGAACATTTTAGACTAAATTCTTCTAAGGAGTAACGTCGCAGTAATGCAAGTGCCTCTGTATTGATTCTGGAGTATGGATCTTGAGTAAAATGCATGTTGGCCTTGCTTGATCCTGCCTCTGATCCCTACTGTCGTGAGTTGTCGATGAGGCCAAGTCAAGGAAATATCCCATTCGATGGTCATGGAACCACCGATTACTAGAGCTGGCTTGAGAGGACGGACATGCTCTGTTGACATTGATAATGTTTTCATGGGTTGGCAAGCAGATATCCCGCAATTTCAAATGGATTCTCGGAAGAAAAGGCATGAATATATTTTTGAATTTTGCCAAAACCAGGATAGCCGACCAGTAGGTGCGACACTGTGTCACCACTTTGATGGTCATAGCAGCGGAAGAGGTTTTCCTCTTCTTCGTGTCTGTAACTATTAGGGGTTCATTTTAAGTAGAGGGGGTGTTAAATGGAGGCATACTAGAGAGGTGTGCTGCTTTTGCCCCTCCATTTAATGTTCTGCCCCATGTTGCTGTATGTTGCAGGGCGTAGGAGGGGATCAGAGCAGATTTTCCATCTCTACTTTCCTTTCCTCCCTACCCCCGTATTGAAGGAGTACCCAGTTTCCTGCATGAGACTTTCATACAGGCATAACACCCAAGGATTATTATGGAATACATCTTGCATTTATACCTGGTGTATCGCCTTCAAATTCCATTGTGATCTATCATAAAACACCATCTACGAAGCAGCCTTTTCAGACCGTGCTTTATTTTCCTTGATTTGCTCTTCATGATTACACTCAGCTTTATAAGTGATGAAAGTTGCATGCAGGGAACCCAATAGCACGTACGTTCAAAATTTGGCAGTCGTCTACATACAATTTGCATTTCTTTCAAAATGAACGTCTTACGGTCTTGCTTACATGAAAATGTGATGGTCACTGATACAGGTCAAAATGATAAGTCGATTTGTGGCTGGTTCAATGCCTAGATTTGAACTTTGCCACAGAAATTTTGCTAGTTAACCGATAGGTTTTTGTGCAGCCTTTCCGCCTGGTTTGGCCATGTTATTTTCAACCCATGTTGCATTATGTTGATGGGAACCAAAGATATATGCCCCATTCCTAGCATCACTCATCAATCAGATTTCTTCCCTGCGATTTAAACCTCTTCCGGTGTAGGAGCCAATAGCTTCTTCCTCTCTTGATTCTAGAAACTGGCTTCATGAATGGTGGTTAATGTCTAAGGTGGTAGTGTTACATTTCCTTCCAGAAGCCTCTTTTAAGGAGACCTGCTTTGCTGTTGTGAGATGTGTTTGCTCTTATCCAGGCCCCATTTGCTAACAATGTGTACCACAGTAGCCTGCAAGATCTTATTGAGAAATTGAAAGAAGCCATTTCCATCTCAGGATGGTCTTTGCTGCCAATTCTGCCAATTCCATACATTTATCCCATTTCTGATTTTGGCATTTGGTTACCCCCGAGATAATTATTTTTCTTTGGCTCAGATTTGGCATTCTTGGAAGATCAAGGGCAGCAAATATTTCTCAGCATCACTCGAGCAGAGAACACAGCTTGAAAAGTGTTAAGCAAAACACCCCTCTGGTCATCAAGCCAGCAGGCAAAGGTGGTATGACGGTGATGAAGGACGCCAGTGAAAATGATGCGATGGCCAATAGACAGATCTCATGTGGGACAAGTTATCAATCCCTGGCCCACAGTCCTTCTAAGAGACCCTTCATCCAGACTGCCCTATCATTGAAGAGACAAGAGACATGCACAGACGGCTAGATCACTAGTGTAGGATGTTTTAACCCTGTGACATCTATTTTGGGGGAGTTTTCCACCCACCCAAAATCAGGCACATAATTGTTATTTATTTAAGAAAGTTCTTTTATTAACCCGGGACCCCCAGTTTAAAAATACTGATTCCTTGATGCCTCCCTCATTATTTGGGAGAGGAAAAATGCAGGGTTGCACTGAAAGTATCAATAAAAAGTTAATCAATTTAAATATGAACACATTATGCGTCTATGAAATGCCAATGTCAATGAATGACTACAAGGAAAATTATCAATACACTGGGCGTATCACTTTTCAATGCTGCGTTTCCTTAAATGTGGACTTTTGTAAACACACACATCACCATCTATATATCTGGTTTACTCTGAACCTACATCCACCATGGAATGACAAATGTGTGAGGGTTCAAGATAAAGCTTTCATTAGGAAAAAACAAAGTTAAATCAGAACGTCCCTGCTTATCTAAATCTATCTACTTCTTAGTAATTGAAAACAAACACCTCTTTCCACAAAAGACATGTGAGCATCTTAAACAGCATTCTAGAAAATGTATTTAAAAAGACAAGCTACTTGACATCCATGTATGTAAATCACTTACAAAACAGAAAATATGTTTGCTAAATTCCCTTCAGTGTTGCTTCTATTGCATTAATGTGTAAAAGTGAGCATGTGTCATTTTCAATTGTCAGCTTAAAGTTTGGAAAATGGGTAGCAGTTAACAACCTTTTCCCCTAATTCTTGAGTGGTTCAGCGCCAGTAACAGAAATCTGCTTGGTGATGTAACCAAGAATGACTTCAATTACATTATTTGTATAGGCATATACACAGTTAAATATCCTTTTAGCTCCCAGAATACTTCTTCTGTGCTTGTGCATTACAAAGAGGAGTCTGGGGATGACCCAATATACACACGATCCAGCCTATTCTATCAAATCTATAATTCAAGAAGCACATACACTTCTGAAATATTTACTGATTTCCCAGTATGTACAGTCAATGTACATACATCCTCATTACTTTCACAAATAAAAAGGGCTGGGATTTAGTATTTCCCCTTTAGTGTATAGTTCCCTTCGGTCATTATAGCTTCCCTTAATATTATACTTGCATAAAATTGTCTTTTGTCTGTTGCACAGACAGATGCGCACCCACTTAAGGACTAGTTACATTCTCCACCTCAGGTAATAGGTGGGCTTCAATAAGCAATATGAGATCAGCTTCCCTCCACAGCTTGGTTTCTCTCTTCCTGTATTGGCCTTGCCTGATATCTTTTGCACTGAGAGGGCATGACATTTTAACTCCAAGTTTACCTCTCTTTCAGTAGAGTGGTGTAATCCAAAATGGGTCTAGGGATAAGCAATCCATTCCCTTCCCCTTTGTGTTGTTGACAATTCTCCATTCTTTCCTTCGTCCCATTAATCAGTCAGCCAGTCAGTCAGTGAGCGAGCGACTCTGTCCAGAATCCAGGGGGTTTGACTTTCATAGATTAGAATTCCCTCCCTTTATTTATTCATTTATATATTTTTGCATTTACTGCAGCATACATAGCCCAGAGGCATCTAGGCGCTAGTTGCAGTACGTGCTTGTTACAGTTAGAGGGTCCATGAACACACATAGGATTACGACAAAGTGGTGGTTGGTGCGTGCATACTGTTAAGGATTTCAATCAGGCGATACACTCTGCTCTCGGCCTAGTGTACAGCGCAATGGAAAAACTAATTTTATATATAGATTCAATTATTTGAAAGATGTACCACTCATATCACACCCCTTACTTTAAAAATACCCCGGGTCACGCTGGACCAGGAATCAGGCTGGTTTGTAAAAGGTATTATTTATTTATTTATTTAAGATCAAAATCACAATATATATTTTTGCAGATACAACAATCACCAATGGGGTGACAGAACACTGAATTATATCTTTAAAGCACCCGGAATAAGCAATAAGCAAAACAAATGCAGCACTTAAAATAATACTTTTGTGTTGGTTTCAGATCATATAGCACTATGGTTAGAGGTTCCCCCTGTAACGCCCCTCAACCCCCAATAGGCAATGCATAGAAATGGAAGGGGAGAGCAGGTATTCAGGGATAATACAGATCAAACAGTGTCCCACTTCCCCCTTCCCCCCTTACACAGAAAGAGAAAAACGAAGTGGGCTTTTCAACTGTCAGAATGACTTTTAAAGTGGCTGAGCAAGAACTCTAAATGTGAGGAAAAGTGCTTAAATTATTATAAATTCCTACGAGAGCCACTTTGAACAGTTGCACACAATCACCAGCAATGATTTAGTCCAAAGAAAGCAATTGAAATCTTAAAGTCCAGATCGGAAACAAATGGAAGCTATTTCACACGTGTAAAAAGTTCTCAAAATGGGAATTTGCGGCAAACATTTCTGTGCGCAATATTCGCGATAACGGGAGAATCACACTGTTTTGGGTTCTATGGATAACTATGGATGTTAGGTACAAGTAGGAGTTGAAATTTTGTTTCTATAACAAAAATTGAGGGAGTTATAGAGGTTGTAGTAGAGGTCGTTTTTCAAAAATATAGGCGTGGATTTGGGGAGAGGCTTCAGTTTTAAAATCAGAAAAATATTTACTATGGACTAGAGCATCCAAGCTAAGCCACCAGGACGGCACACGTAAGAGTCAGGAGTCATTCGCAACTCAGTCCTGGTTCCTCACTGTCCACCTTGGAGCGCTAGGCTAGTCACTCGAAAGAAATTAATAGATCAAAGTTGACAAAATGACTAGGAAAAGGATGCTTTTACAGATAGACAGAATAAGATTTCACTACGGATTCAGACAATGTTACTGATTATGGAAGTAAGGATAGTTCAGAGGTTATATAAGATAATGCAATCAACAGTTTCTAGCTTCCTCTTAATACTCACAAGACAAAATGGATTTAAGATTTTGGACCGTCAGGATTCTGGACCATTGAACCGGATCTATCAGGGATGGACAGCTGGGCACATCAGACTGGACAAGGTCAGCAAGGCTCTCTGGTCACAGCATGGCATAGGACTGGATGGAATCTGCCCTTCTTGGTTATGAGGATATTTCAATTCAGCAGGCAAGCATCAACAGCAGGCCTGGCTGTATTATGATGCTTCCCCTAGGCTTTTGGGGTTCAGTTCTAGAGTTTAAGGCCTAACTGAGAATGGTTCAGCTATGCATGGGCCTTTGCTTTGCCAAGTTTCTGGAGTCTGGAACAAGGAAGATGTAGATTTTAGCAGCAGGGCGCTCCGCCAGCATCAGGAAAGGGAGTGGATCTGTCTGTCTTTATGTGCTGTCAGCTGTCTCTATTTATGCTCTAAAATGACATCATAAAGGGGGTGTGTGGGCCAGCTTACCTAAGCTTGCCCCTTTGAGCTGGGATAGGGTCAACACTTCGTCTCTGCCTTGCATTTGGGGTGATTGGATCAAGGCCGGCTGATGTCACATTTTATGATTTGCTTTACAGTCCTCAGAGACCTCCCTTTAGCCACTGGTCTCAAAATCGGATTTTACACTAAATACCCATTTCTACATTATTCATCTTTATATAAATCACACACAAAGATGCCATATTTTGTGTAGCATCTTTTCATCAAAATCTCACAGCTGTAGGATCTTGGTTTAACCCTGCAGAATGTTGTCCTTTTCGCTATGCACACAGTTTCCAAATTTTATGCAACTTTCCTCAAATGTACATCTTTAACATAGGGATAGGCGTGTACATTTTCACAATTCTAACAGTAATACATTTTGCATGAAATCACATATCTTGCCATTCCTGTCCAGAACATGTCATGCAGTTCTGCCGCCTCTTCACACGTGCAGCCAGAAAATAAATTAACAACTATGTCATTTTTATATTTTTCACCATTTTGAATAGCAAGTTATAAGTATTTTAAAATGTGTTCTTTGTTCATGTTTAGCAACAGATGGTCGCTTGGCTCCACCTCTTTTTGTCTCCCTGCAGTCCAAGGCATCCCCCTCCTGGCTTGTTCCTTCCAAGAGAGTTTACGACTGCCTTCACACTTCCAGTTTCCTGGGCTGGAACTTTGTCATTGTTCCTTTGCCTTCTGTAGACAAGATTCTGCTCTAACCTGCATTTAACACCTCCCCGTGAGTTTCTGCTGAGAGGAAGGCCCCCCTTCTGGGAAAAAAACATGCTTTTCCTTTTTTTTTGCAGCTTCAGCCAAGATGATTAACTTTTAAACCTAGCAAAAGCCACATTTGTTGCATCACATACAAATACATTTCTTTCTTGGCCTTAAAATCTGTGGAATCAAAAACACAACTAAAATCTGTATTCCTTTTTTGCAACAATCCTTTTTCTGTTTGCTAGTCCAGCAGGCTTTTGAATTCTAGCTCACTTTTAAAGTTTCATCAGTCTCCTCTGACAGCTGTCATTCAGGCAGCCCCGGTTACGCACCCAGATTTTGGCATAGAGGCTGTCAGTTTTCAGACTTTGTATGTTACGCAATGTTTCAGTTGGCACATAAATTTTAGCACCAGGCAAGATTGTGAATGTTGAAAGTGTTGTATTATAGGCATTTTGGCGTTTTTGGCAACAAAGCAATTTGTAGGCACATTTTTGGGTTTCATTTGCAAAGTGCTGCCTCTCTCTCTGCACTCTGTTTGCTGGTTATGGAACCCACTGGCACATTTCCGCAGGGTGTGCTCCATTCCACTGCACATTCACCATGGGTGGTCGGTTGTGCATCCCTCTTTTTGTGTGCTGAAGCACACGGTTTTGGTAGGTTTTTGTAGGTTTTTGGCACGCACAAGGGTTTTGTCGCCATTGTTGCTGTTTCTTTCCCCATAACTGGAAGGGTGATGCCGCATAGCACAGCGGAGTGGGTCAATTCATCCCACAGAGCCCCGCCTCCCGAATTGTTTTTAACGCCCGTCAAGGGGAATTCGGGAGATTGGGATGTTCTTTTCTTTTGTCCATTTGAAGAATGTCAGCTGCTTCTCCCGTCAGTGCTGGAGGTGACCTGCTCTCCTCGCCAGTTCTGGTCAGGAGTATTGCTGATACTGGTTGGGAGTATGGAGCGGCAGTCCGGGCTCCTTGGGTCTTTCCTCCTGGTCCCCGAGTGGTCCTCCTTGGTAATCCCTTTTGATGATTCTTATTCCAGATGCTAGAAGATAGAACATAGCATGTTTATGGATATTTTCCCACTCCTGTGTCCATATGTCATTTGGGGATGTCAGCAGTGGGAAAGACAATTGCATTGGTTATAATTGGCACTATTGCCCATCTGGGTTTCCGGTTGGTTCCTCTATTTGCCGCAAAGTATGCCTGGGATGGCAACTCTTCAGCTGGTTTATGTGGACCTACTTTTCTTCCCTTTCTCCCAAACTGCCCTTAGGGATGCAGATTCTGTAGGCGACTGGTGAGATTCTGTCCACAATTTCAAAAGTACCTCGCCAACTTGGGAGGAATTTGCGCTCTTTGGCTTGGTTCCTTTGGAAATTGTACAAGTAGACCCGGTCTCCTACTTGCTATTCCTTTTTAGTTGTCTTAAGGTCATAGTGGGTCTTCATACTGTCTGCAGGTCTTTCTAGATTCCGCTGAGCATAGGAAAAAGCATGTTGAAGGAGTTTTCTCAGATTCTCAACATGAGTTGTGGAGGCATCTATCAAGGTCTGCTCTTGGGTTCTGTAGAGCAGATGCTGGGGTAGCACCATCCTTCGTCCAGTCATCAGCTCAAATGGAGACATTTTTGTTGCAGAAGAAGGGGTAGATCTGATGGCCATCAGGACAAGGGGTAATCGAATGTCCTGACTTGGCCCAGAATCTGCCACAAACGTTTTTAATATGCTCACAATCGTTTTGTTGTACCTCTCAATTCCACCACTTAAGGACAGCCGGTGTCTCCCACATCTTTGTCATCACTTCACTAGTGAAGTGGCTACCTCGGTCTGACTCAATCCTTTGGGGTAGTCCAAAACATGAGAAGATGTGATTGATCATCAGGGCAGCTGCTGTTTCTGCCTTGCAATTTGGGGCCGGGAGACATTCCACCCATTTAGTGAACAAGCATGTTACGGTCAACATGCGAATCACGGACCCGATAAAATCGACTTGCAAATCTGACCAAGGCGATGTCATCCCCTCTTTCTGGGGGGAGCACGGTGTGTGAGTGATGTTGGTTGAAATTGTGCACACACAAGACAACCCTTAAAGTATTGGTCGAGGTCCTGCCCCATGTGTGGCCAGTATGCAACCTCTCATAAGATTTCTAATGTCGTATGAAACCCCCGATGACCGGCTGTGGCCGCATCATGGGCGTGACTTAGCATCAGGCTTCAGAATGAGGTAGGGACCACCCACTGGTCATGGCCAGCTATGGTTCTCCTCACCAGCAAACCGTCTTGGTTTTGGAACATTTTTGGACATTTTATCAACACTCTGAGGTCCTCTTTCCCAATGTAATCGGTATCCATCAGGGGAAAGTTCTCAGGATCCGCAATGTGTTGATACAACTTATCCCCTTTTTGAGCCGTAATCAAATCCGCATCTGAGGTCTCCATTGTGCATTTGAGAGTTCATTGAGAGCATTTGTCTGGGACCTAGTGATAGCAGTGACCTGGATTTCCCCCAACAGGGACTCAATCTCAACTAGATCCCCTTGGATGGCTACGGTTTTGGCCAGCTGATCAGCTAGGTAATTTCCAGTTTTGTCTGGTCCCTCTACTTTAGAATGACCCTTGATCTTTTTCCATTAGATGGTCATCCCATTCGAGGTGACCAGATCATCAATATTTTGTATTAATTTTCCATGTTTAAAAGGTTTATTATTAGCACATAGCATGACTCTGGTTTTCCAGTTAACCAGGTGCTCCACGAACCCGTTCCGTACATAATCTGAATCAGTGATTATGACCAGTTTGTGGAGTTGGTATAGGATGGCAGAGAGGATGGCTTGATGCACAGCCATCAGCTCTGCCACATGACTACTTCGGGGACCGATTTTGTACCCAGCTGAGGGTTCTGGGGCACCATTCACCCATGCATTCCCTACCACCCCCAAAAGTTCCTTTTCCCCGTTGTTGTCAACATGGTAGGAGCACCCATCCACATAGACAGTGGGCATTCCCTCACACTTGTCTTCTTCATAGACTTTGTGTGGGGAATTAAGGTATGCCTCCATGTTGTCCTTGATTTTAAGACTTTCGTGCTCGAGACAGTTTTCTCTGGCACAATCATGGAAGTTAGCCAGACCTTGCGCGAGGGGACTCTTCTTGTTTTGGCCATATCTGACCTCCACAGGAAAGCCTTGCATGGACAGAATCCAGGAAGTAATTCGGGAATTACTCACTTTTCCGGCCCGGATTCTGTCACTTTGAAGATATTGCAAAGGCTGGTGTGATGTGTTCCCCCTAGATAAACGGGCAGTAATTCTTCAAAGCCTACACCGTTGCCAGGATTGCCTTCTCACAATCGTTGAATTTTTCCTCCAGATAGGATAAAGTTTTACTCGCATAGGAGATTACTTTATTGACCTCATCATGCTTTTGATATAAGACTGCAGTCAAGCATGTATTTGAGAACCCTGTCTCCAAGTAGAACTCCTTGTTTTTGACATGGTAAACTAGGCAAGGCACGTGTGAGAGGCTTCTTTTGAGTTGTCTTACTGCCTCGGCTTGTTCGGGACCCCACTCCCACTTGACCCCCTCTTCAAAAGATGGATCAGGGAACTTGTGATATCTGCATAATCCTCAATGAACTTTCTGCTGTAATTAGTTAGTCCAAGGAGGCTCCTTAGTTCACACAGAGTTGTGGGGTCTTGTATTTTCTGGAGTGCTTCTACTTTCTTTTCCTGGGGACAGAGACCTTCAGAAGTTATCTCATGCCCCAATAAATTGACACGGGTTCTGCACCACTGTGCCTTCTGGAAAGAGAGTTTTGCTCCGGCTGCCCTAAACTGTGTAAGAACATAACAGATCTCCGCTATGTGTTCCTCCACAGTTGAGCTTTTGACTAAAACATCATCTACATAGGCCAGGTTACCACTTTCACCCAAGTCGGGCATGGCCTTATGCAGAAAGATGTTAAATTCATTGCCGGAGTTGATGTATCCGAAGGGAGTCCGGGTCCAAGTGTACTGCTGCCCCCTGAAGGTAAAGGGCAGCTTGTATTGGTCCTCCCTACTGACAGGTACAGTCCAGTACCCATTGGTCAGGTCAATGGCGGTGAATACCTTTGACCCTTGGATCTGGGCCAGCCCTTGGTCAATGTAGGGAAGAGGCCATCAGGAAGTATGGACCCATTTGTTGAGCTCCCTTAGGTCAGCACAGAGTCTCCACTGGCCGTTTGGTTTCAAAATCCCCAGCACCGGATTATTGAAGGTGCTGTGGACTGGACGAATTATCCCACGGGACTCAAGGGTCTTAATTATTTCAGTAAGGAACTCCATTGATGCGAGAGGCAAGCGATATTGCTTCACAAACACTGGAGACATGCCAGGGTCCGTGGGAATTGTTGTTGTGTGGATGTCGGTGCGACCACAGTCATATGAGTCCACTGCAAAGAGATCATGAAAATCTAAGAAAACTTGTTTCAATTTTTGCTTTTGCTCCAGAGTCTCACAGGTATCAGCTAGGTTGACTCTCTCTTCAACCATCTGCCTGAAGACCGGAAAGACTTCTGGTTTGGCTATCTCAGTGGCCTCCTCCAGCTGGGTGGAGAAGTCCCTGCTCAGAGTACTGATTTGGACTGATGGCTTCAGGTGGGGAAGGCAGTCCTTGTGGACTTGAAAGATCACCTCATCCCTCCTGAAGTCACAGGTCACATCTTCCTTACCATAAGGGCAGGAGGAGTACACCAGGAAATTCCCCCATGCCGGGTGAAGATCCTGTCTGGTGTTGTGTCATTGTCGCTATCACTGTCAAAACAGTCCTTGGGGATTGGTCCGAAGGTATTGTTACCTTAATCTCTGGAAAAATGTCAGTCATCAACCGCCATTCCAATAATGGTGCCTGCGCCCAAAGTGATAATCTTTAGGTCGCTGTTATCCACCTTTATTGGAATGGTGTTGTGTTCTATATTGACCAGTGGTGTTGGGTTTACCCCCAACCCTTGCTGTTGGACATGAGCATTAAGATGAATATAGGCGTCTGGATTTTTAAGTTTCTGTCCTCTTTTAATCTTTACTTCAAGTAAGAATTGTCAGGTCCGTTCTGGGATAGTGACTTCCTTTCCAATCTGAATTTCAACTGCATATGGCAGCAATTGAGCTGACCGAAATGCTTTCTCTGGGTCATCAAGGTCCATGGGATACACGCTAATCGGAACCAGTCTTTGAAGTTTATTAGGTCCAAACTAATGGCAAAGCGATTGAGAACATCACTGCCTTAATAAAATGCAACAGGGACATTTCGCACAACCCAACTTTTATGGACTATGCTCTTGTTATCTATGGAACTTTTGAGCATACACCTGCTAGGCAGGAGGTGTTTGGAATTGGGTGTTTCCAGGTCCATTTCCCATTTGTCTAACAGTTTAAATGTGGGAATGGCTGGATCTTTTGGGAGTTTGCAGAACATGGCCTTGCTGATGAAGCTCTTACCGTTGTTCACACACACTCGGGCGTCCTTCCCTTCATTTAACTGAATAGGGATGAATAGCTGCTCTCCAATTTTCTGAATATCAGCCAAGCTTTGAGCTGATTTCTCATCATTTTTACTATAGGAGTAGGATTTTCTGATCGTGACTTTGTATAGAATTTCAGAGTGTTCCCTTCCAGTGTGGAATGCCACCTTAGACCGGAAGGAAGGTTGATTTTCAGAAATAGAGAGGACTCCCCATCACCAGTTTGTTGTCCTACTGCAATTACTGTCACGTCTGGGATTTGGTTATTCAGGTGTTTGTTCAACCATGTGGCATGTGCCATTTAAACTAACATGGTTGACACTATGTTTCAATTTTATTGGTCGGTTAGTCTGGGTCCAGAGGACCTTGTTTACATAATCTATGAGGGGAGACAATTTACGCAAGATATCATTCCCTAGTAAACATGGTGTGCCCTCTGGAGTCACACCTATGACCGGGTGCTTCACCTTGTGTCGCCCAATTTTAATGTCTAAATCTGCAGTCCCCTCGACAGGAATTTCCTTCCCATTGACGTTCTGAAGTTGTCCAGGAAGAGGGGTGAGAGGAATTTGGTATTTCTCCCCCCTTCCCAAATTCAGCTGATCAAAGGCCCTTTTTGACATAAGGTTGGCTTGGGATCCAGTGTCCACCAGTGCCAAAATTGTACATTGCCCCTGTATTGGACCGCGAAATGAAATATTCCCTCCTTCTCCTCAAGGGGGCAAAGATAATGCACATTTCTGGCCAATTGGTGGGTTAATTTCTTTGCTTTGGATTATGACAGAGGCGTGATTTGGGCAGGATTTTGTTTGGGATCTTGGGAACCTGTAAGAAAAAGGTGCCAATTGGATATGGGAGAAGTTTTGGGCTCCCCTGGTTCTGATTCTGGGCTGCCCCCCCCCCTTTTTGGGGGCAGTCACCAGAATTGTTTTGAACAAGGGGATTTTCTTGCTGGTCATTCTGGGGTTTGATGATGGACGGTTTTAACTCGGTCCCCACATCTACCCAGTGTTGATCAGGATCTCTTGGGACCCATTTTTCTTTGGGAGGAATTCCCCCCACCCCAGAAGGAGAAGATCCTTTTCAAAGAATCCTTTGAGGACCCCTCTCCTTACAAATTGGAAGATTCGCACCTCCTCCACGAAATGGGCCTTTTTCGGCTCTTTATTTCTCCTACCCACCCTCTGTTCCTTAGGTTGCAGATTTACGGGGGCAGGAGATTTTGGTTCCGGTTCCTGGGTTTCCAGGGGCTGTTCACAAGTGGGGAAGGAAGCTTCCTCTAAGGTTTTCCATCCCCCTGTACCTCCTCCGTGGGAACCGGTGGGTTGTCGAAGTTCTTCCCCATCATTGTTCTGGAGCACCAGACCCTTGATTTGAGGAGCTCTGAGTCGCCATGTTCATTGGAGGGTTTTGCTGCGCTCTCAACATGCGACCCAGATATTGTGCCATGTTTTGGACTTGGCGCTCCAGTTGGGACACCCGCTCTGGCTGGTACGGGGTCCTCTGGTCTACCCTTGGTTGATCATGGGAAGGGTAACTATCCCTTCTCCCATAATACCCCTGGTTAGTATAGTTTTGGTACCCCTCCACCCTTGGCTTCCCCTCTCCCAGATTGGGCTGTCTGGGCTCAGGAAAGTGGGGAAAGAAAGAAGGGTTGTTTTGGGGGTTGGTGTTTGGCGGGTACCGGGAAAGAAATTCAACCCGGCATTTGAGGGATTACTTCCCCCTGGGGAAAGTGAGGAGGAAAGTTCCCTGGGTCGGCAGCTGCCTGGTTGGACCCCCCCCTTGGGCTGCAGGAGTCCACACATAGCCCAGGATGGGTCTGTTGCCCTTGTAATGGGGGCTGATGTAGTCAGGGGAGTTAGGGGTCCCATTTGTGGGGTTACCTCCCTGACTCCATGTTTGGGATTGGCCCGAGGGCCTTCTGGGTCTGGGGTTGGTGTTCTAACTTGATGGGTCCGACTTGATGGTCGTGCAGTTATGTAATACCTCCGTCCCTAAGTACCGCTCGAGCAGAATGTAAAATACTGCAATCTTTGAGGCCACAGGTGGGAGTGTCGTCGTCAGCCTGGTATCGGGAACGCCGGAAGGACCCCTGAGTGCTGTAAGGCAAAGGGTTATAATCAAGGAAACACTCAAAAAGGCAATTGGCAATTGGCAGAAGGAGTAAACAAGATGCAGTGACACCAGCTTACCTAAAAGGGGTGGAGTGTAGGTAAGAAACCTATGCAGGGGAACCCACAGCAGGCTGAGATGATGTAGTTGGCACTCCTGAAAGCACCTGGTGGAGCAAGACTGGATCCGTGGCAAAACGTGAAGCAATCCGAGGGTTGCAAAAACAGAAGGGCTATCCAAAAGCAAGTCCAGAGTACAAATAGGTGTCAGATGTCCGGGAAATCAGAGAGCACGCCAGAGTCCAAGGGTAATCCAAGAGCAGGTCCAAGTGAAGCGTTCCAAGGTCGAAGCAAGGAGAGAAACAAGAAGCAAAGGTAACGCCTGGCAGTCCTCTGTAGAAGTAGCTGTGAAGCAAAGAGTCTTATTTGCCGGCTTCTTTTGAAGCGGCGAGCGGTATCACGTGACGCATCACGTGACCGCTCGCGCACGTTGCGTGGAGCGCAACGCGGCCAGCGATTGGGGCTGCCGGTACCTCCTGGTATCCTGGCGTCGCCGGCTGTGAAGGAGGCGCCATGGCAACGGCCAACGCGGAAAAGGGCGAAAAGAGGCGGGTCCGCCCAACATGGTATTCCGCCTGCCGTGCTTCCCCCGCTGATGTGGATGGAGAATACGACGGCGAGAAGCGCCTGATGAGGGAGACAGGTGTGAGGGGGGAAGTGAGAGATGGGTTGTGTGAGAGGGCGTGACAGTTGGTAGGATTCTGTGCCGGAATGTTTTTAGGCCCCCCTATCTCCAGATCTAAAATGGCGGTAACCTTCACCTCCGCCACCTTAGCAGCAGCAGGGGTGTTGGTTGGTTTTGGGTTTTGTTAGTACTTTTATTTTCTACTGGCTTCTGCACTTCATAGATGCGAGTTGCTTGTCCAATGACCCAGTCTAGTGATCTTTTCTCATGAAAGTCCCTCAATTGCTGGGTCATAATGTATTTACGGAGGGCATGATAGAGGTATTAATAAATTCCCTACTGTCAGTGCGCACCCTTCTGGTGGTCTGCGCAAAGGCACGTTTCAGTTCTTGGACAAATTCTTGTGGGGCCTGGTCTTCCCCACATTGCAGGTTGTAGGCTGCCTTGCGGGCCTCTTGAGGGTTTCTATGAATGGAAAAATGCTTTAGGATGGCCGCCCTATAGGTGGACCATCTTGAATGGTTCTGATCCTCCAGCCCCACAAAGAAGCTGGAGTACTCAGGTGAAAATGTCCACTTGACATACTGGATACAGCTTTGGCTGTCCTTCAGGTGAAAAGTCTCCATCATTTGCTCAAACAATTCAAGGTGCTCCCAAACTGAATATTTGGCATTTTTGTGGTAGGGTGTGATGACGCTCCTAATATCTTTGATTTGCTTCAGGGGATCTTTCAGTAAAGCTCTCTTAACTTTGTTGGCCTTTTTAGTTCTGGTCACCCTGGTCCACTCATCCTCTGACTCAGAGGCACTACTACCAGAGGTGGCTGTCTGATCTTCGAGGCTCTCCCTGATTCTGCGAGCTTGGGAATAGCTGGCAGAATGTGGGGGCCTAGTCCCTTGAAACCTGTGGCGCTCAGAAGAGTCTTCCTTGCTCCCAGGATTGGTATTTCCCCCCCACACTGTCCTAGCTGGAAGAGGTTTTTAAGATGCTCTTAGTGAACCTATTTTCATGGAAGTCCCCACCAAATTTGACTGACTGATCTCTAGGTAGGTGATATTTTTGAGGATTGAGCTCTCTGATTCTCCCCTCACTGGAGTCTCCCTGATCAGAGAAACTGGCCCTAGCATTTGGGAACCTGTACATAGACGCCCGCCCATCCATTTCTGGGAGGCGCTGATCTATCAGTCCCATATTTCCCATTTTGTTGAAGTCTACCATCCCTGTGGCCCTTGGCTCATACGAGCCAGTGGACATGGGGTGGCAGAGCCCATGGAATTGAAGGGATTAAAGTCCCTGATGCCAGGGTTCCTGAGGTTATGATCAGGGGTTTCTCTCCCCCATCTTACCTCATCTCTTTCAGCCCCTATTTCCTGATGACATGCCAAAATCTGACCTTTTTGCTCCTCTATTAAGGCCTTACTGCTCCCTATGAGTTGTTCTTGCATGGCTATCTGTCTATGGAGCCTGTCATTCTTTACACAGAGAGCCTTATTGTCTCTCTATGCTTCCTGCCTGAATTGGGAGTATTGGGCCAATTTTTGCTGCAGAAGACTCAGCTCCTGAGTTTGGTCCTTGCTGGTCTGATTATTATTTGCCAAAGCCTCCTCCACCTGCCTGGTGTGCTCTAACAGCTTTTCATAATCCATTTTGATTTCACCAAGTTCCTGAAGGGCCAGGTGATTTTCTTCTAACTTTGTTTTTAAATGGCTGACTTCCTGGCCTAAGGCACCCCTTTCCTGAGTTAGAGTGCCCCTTTGTGCAGCCAGGCCGTCCCTCTGTTTTTTGAGTGCACCAGCTTTCTGGTGCTCCTCATCAAACTCTGCTTGGGGTTCAAAATCTATAATGATTCATTTATTATTTTCCCATTTAAATTTGTCTATCTGGTGTTGTAAAACGAGCATCTGTTCTACACAGATTCTATTAAAAGTTAATTGTTGGTCCAACTTTTGTTGACTCTGTTGTAGAGAGTCCAACCTTTCCTGACACTCTTTTTGCAGTTTCAGTACCTGGGCGTCTTGCTCTGCATTCTTTGCAGTAAGAGCGTAAGTTCTTCTTGCAGTTTGGTGGCATACTACCTAGTCTCTGTTTCAGCTTCTTGGCTACTCTGGAGCCTTTGCTCGGCAGAGTCCAGATTAGTCTGGATTTGCTGCATTGCTTCCCCTTGCCTCTTTGTGAAGTCTACATGGTCTGCATACTTTTTGTGTATGACTCCTATGTGGAGGTACAGGTAGGCCGCTATTTTGGCAATTTTGCATTGCTCCTCCTTTATTTTAGGGGTCATGTACAGCTCACTGAGTGCTTGATGTAATGGCCCCTTGTCCTGCCAGATATTAAGGTTGGTTACAGTGACTTCTTGTTTTATTCCCTGCAGCCATACCTGTTCGTCCTGTTCTACCCATTCACCCCTGACAAACAATGTGTGCAGTATGTGTTCCCTTGCAATATTGTTTTCCTCTGGGGTCGCCATTCCGGAAATATTAATTTCCTTCTGGTTTAAATTCAGGGTAAATTTACTTTTTCAAACAGGCCTGATTTCTGGCATATTTATTTTAGGGGCGCTTATACAGTGTAGCACAGTACTCACACCACACAAAGTACTATTACTCTGCAGGTTAGACTGCTGTGTTAGACTGTCACAGGTGGCAATCAATCAAACCCCGGACTCGAGCCCTCTGATTTGTTAAGGATTTCAATCAGGCGATACACTCTGCTCTCGGCCTAGTGTACAGCGCAATGGAAAACGTATTTGATATATAGATTCAATTATTTGAAAGATGTACCACTCGTATCACACCCCTTACTTTAAAAATACCCCAGGTCACGCTGGACCAGGAATCAGGCCGGTTTGTAAAAGGTATTATTTATTTATTTAAGATCAAAATCACAATATATATTTTAATAGATACAACAATCACCAATGGTTTGACAGAACACTGAATAATATCTTTAAAGCACTCGGAATAAGCAATGAGCACAGAAAATAATACTTTTGTGTTGGTTTCAGATCAGGTAGCATGTTTAGAGGTTCCCCCTGCAGCACCCCTCAACCCCCAATAGGCAATGCAAAGAGATGGAAGGGGAGAGCAGGTATTCAGGAATAATACAGATCAAACAGTGTCCCACTTCCCTCTTCCCCCCGTACACAGAAAGAGAAAAACGAAGTGGGCTTTTCAACTGTTAGAATGACTTTTAAAGTGGCTGAGCAAGAACTCTAAATGTGAGGAAAAGTGCTTAAATTATTATAAATGCCTATGGGAGCCACTTTGAACAGTTGCACACAATCACCAGCAATGATTTAGTCCAGGTCGGAAACAAATGTAAGCTATTTCACACGTGTAAAAAGTTCTCAAAATGGGAATTTGTGGCAAACTTTTCTGTGTGTGATATTCTCGATAACGGGAGAATCGCACTGTTTTGGGTTCTATGGATAGCTATGGATGTTAGGTACAAGTAGGAGTTGAAATTCTGTTTCTATCACAAAAACGGAGAGAGTTATAGAGGTTTTAGTAGAGGTCGTTTTTCAAAAATATAGGCGCGGATTTGGACAGAGGCTTCAGTTTTAAAATCAGAAAAATATTGACTATGGACTAGAGCATCCAAGCTAAGCCTCCAGGATGGCACAGGTAAGAGTCAGGAGTGATTCGTGATTCAGTCCTGGTTCCTCACTGTCCACCTTGGAGCGCTAGGCTGGTCACTCAAATGAAATTAATAGATCAAAGTTGACAAAATGACTAGGAAAAGGATGCTTTTACAGATAGACAGAATAAGATTTCACTACGGATTCAGACAATGTTACTGATTATGGAAGTAAGGATAGTTCAGAGGTTAGGAGGGGACAAGATAATGCACGGGAATCAACAGTTTCTAGCTTCCTGTTAATACTCACAAGACAAAATGGATTTAAGATTTTGGACCATCAGGATTCTGGACCATTGAATCGGATCTATCAGGGATGGACAGCTGGGCACATCGGACTGAACAAGATCAGCAAGACTCTCTGGTAACAGCATGGCACAGGACTGGACGGAATCTGCCATTCTTGGTTCTGAGGATATTTCAATTCAGCAGACAAGCATTAACAGCAGGCCTGGCTGTATTATGACGCTTCCCCTAGGCTTTTGGGGCTCTGTTCTAGAGTTTAAGGCCTAGCTGAGAATGGTTCAGCTATGCATGGGGCTTTGCTTTGCCACGTTTCTGGAGTCTGGAACAAGGAAGATGTAGATTTCAGCAGCTGGGCGCTCCGCCAGCATCCGGAAAGGGAGTGGAAATGTCTTTCTTTATGTGCTGTCAGCTGTCTCTATTTAGGCTCTAAAATGACATCTTAAAGGGGGCGGGGGTTGGGCCGGCTTAACTAAGCTTGCCCTTTGAGCTGAGATAGGGTCAACACTTCATCTCCGCCTTGCATTTGGGGTGATTGGATCAAGGCCGGCTGATGTCACATTTTATGATTTGCTTTACAGTCCTCAGAGACCTCCCTTTAGCCACTGGTCCCAAAATCGGATTTTACACTAAACACTCATTTCTACATTAGTCACCTTTATATAAATCACACACAAAGATGTCACATTTTGTGTAGCATCTTTTCATCAAAATCTCGCAGCTGTAGGATCTTGTTTTAACTTTCTACAGAATTGTGTCCTTTTTCGCTATGCACACAGTTTCCAAATTTTATGCAACTTTCCACAAATGTGCGTGTTTAACATAGGGATAGGCGTGTACATTTTCACAATTCTAACAGTAATACATTTTGCATAAAATCACATATCTTGCCATTCCTGTCCAGAACATGTCACACAGTTCTGCCGTCTCTTCACACGTGCAGCCAGAAAATAAATTAACAACTATGTCATTTTTATATTTTTCACCATTTTGAATAGCAAGTTATAAGTCTTTTAAAATGTGTTCTTTGTTTATGTTTAGCAACAGATATTTGCTTGGCTCCACCTCTTCTTGTCTCCCTGCAGTCCAAGGCATCCCCCTCCTGGCTTGTTCCTTCCAAGAGAGTTTACGACTGCCTTCACACCTCCAGTTTCCTGGGCTACAACTTTGTCATTGTTCCTTTGCCTTCTGTAGACAAGATTCTGCTCTAACCTCCAATTAACACCAGCCCGTGAGTTTCTGCTGAGAGGAATGCCCCCCTTCTGGGAAAAAAACGTGCTTTTCCATTTTTTTTTTTTTTTGCAGCTTCAGCCAAGCTGATTAACTTTTAAAACTAGCAAAAGCCACATTTGTTGCATCACATACAAATACATTTCTTTCTTGGCCTTAAAATCTGTGGAATCAAAAACACAACTAAAATCTGTATTCCTTTTTGGCAACAATCCTTTTTTTGTTTGCTTATCCAGCAGGCTTTTGAATTCTAGCTCACTTTTAAAGTTTCATCAGTCTCCTCTGACAGCTGTCATTCAGGCAGCCCCAGGTACTGCACCCAGATTTTGGCATAGAGGCTGTCAGTTTTCAGACTTTGTATGTTTCACAATGTTTCAATTGACACATACATTTTAGCACCAGGCAAGATTGTGAATGTTGAAAGTGTTGTGTTATAGGCATTTTGGAGTTTTTGGCAACAAAGCAAATGTAATTTGTAGGCACATTTTTTGGGTTTCATTTGCAAAGTGTTGCCTCTCTCTCTGCACTCTGTTTTCTGGTATGGTTCTGCAGGGTGTGCTTCATTCCACTGCACATGTACCATGGGTGGCAGGTTGTGCATCCCTCTTTTTGTGTGCTGAAGCACACGGTTTTGGTAGGTTTTTGTAGGTTTTTGGCGCGCACAAGCGTTTTGCTGCCATTGCTGCTGTTTCTTTACCCATAACTGACACTGTGATGCCGCATAGCACAGCGGAGTGGGTCAATTCCTCCCACAATACTCTTGACATGCCTCTCCTCAAGTTACGGGAGGCTAGGCCAGGCTTACAAATAAAATGACTTACAGAGCCACACCTCATGTTACGGGGGAGAGGGGCTACATCAGGCACGCATACAACAAGTGTCAAAGTAGGTGTAAGTAAGCGGACTGGCTAAGCCTCACCTCATGTTACTGGGGCTAGGTCAGGCATGCATACATCAAGGCACAAAGTAGGTGTAAGTAAGCAGACTGACAGATCCTCACCTCATGTTATGGGGGGCTACCTCAAGCATGCATACATTAAAAGGACAAGGTAGGTGCAGTGTGCAGATTGGCAGGGTTAAGCCTTGTAGTCTGCAGAATAGCAGCAGAGGTGCTAGATGAACAGGTTTGAAGACATTGGCTAGATGCCACTTCATATCAAGGCACAGGAAGGGGGCAGAAAGCAGAGCATTCAACCTAATACCATCAACAAATGTGCAGGGCCAGGACCCAGTACCATAGTGGTCATAGTCAGTGTTATAGTAGGGTAATAGTTCAGAAGCAGCACATGGCTGGATGAAAAGTTCAGAAGCAGCACACGGCTATGTGCAAGGTCAGTGATTGCAATGTTTACACTGTGAGGCAATCAGAAGCAGCATACAAGAGGGTTGGAGATGGTCGTCACAGAGATGTGAGTGAAAAGGTGCAGCGCAAGAGGATTCGCTGGGCTACAGCGAGCCTCGCAGCATGTAAATGCAGGGTAGTGTTTAGCAGGAAACAAAAGGTGTTAGAAGAGAGTGCTATGTATTCTGGTATATCTGCAGGACTGGAGCACCTCTTACCTCTGTTGGATCGTCATCCCGGCAAGACAGGGAAAGACAGGCACTGCAGCCTTAGACCCTGGCCTTAATACCAGGTCCGACTCTCGGCACGGAGTGGCTGTTCCATTTGATGTGGGTAATACCCAATCAGGTTGCGGCTTGCAGCAGTGTGCCTCTGACTAAGGTTCAGGGCAGGCAAGATATAAGGGCTGCATGGTGGCCATCTTCAGAGTGGGTCTCGGTCATTTCAAGTAAATGCAGGTCTTTCTGTAAATGTTGGTGCCCGGTTGTTCTTGGGCTCAGCCTGTTGCTGGAGTGATCCTCAGGGAAAGACAGAGACTGCAGCCTTCGACCCTGGCCTTAATACCGTGTCCGGCTTTGCCTACCGGCTCAGAGTGGCTGTTAAATTTGATGTGGTCAATACCCAATCAGGTCGTGGCTTGCAGCAGGTCTCAGTCGTTTCAAGTAAATGCAGATCTTTCTGTAAATGTTGGAGCCCGGTGGTTCTTGGGCTCAGCCTGTTGCTTGAGTGATCCTTGTACTTTACATAGCTATATAATTTCTCTAATCTAATTAGTCATTGAATGTGATTGGATAATGTTCCCAAAGTGACATCACACTGAAACTTCCCCTTCACACTCATTGGGCATATTAATGAAGAGGGCAGTATAATGGAAATAACTTCAAAACTTAGTTTCCCTCCCACTTGATGTGATGTCATCTTGTGGAATTCTATGTTAAACAATTGTAATTTTAAGAAAAATCATATTTTTCACATGTGATAATGGTACTAGTCAGTTCAGATTGCTCACACTCAGGTGAATGAGATCATCCAATTCTCATCTTGACACGACATGTGATGTGTGTGTTGCAGATTTGTACATTTTACCGACTCATGGTTTCATACCTTTATTCAAAAATCATTTTTCCATCTCTAAATAACGGTCTTGCTGGTATGAACGATAGAGTAAATGAATCACTAACATGCTCCGTTTCAGAGAAAAATATCAACATTCACCTAATTTGCATAATTAAACAAATATATTGAAAATATTACATCAAGCTGATAGAGCTTTTCACCCTAAACAATTAAAACAATTAGCTTCTACAGCATTTCCTGCAAATATTAATAACAAACATGCGATTCCATATGCAAAATTATTTATTTCTTACTTATATTAAATGGCATCGCCAGTTCCTGGCCTGGGGACATGACTATACAGTATCTCTTCCTTTGAGGCTCAGAGCTGGTGCAATTATGACCCACAGAGGACTGGTCACCATGCGAAAAGTCCTTTGAAATCCAGTTGCTCATAGCGATTTCTTGGCCCGCGTCCCCCGATTACAGTCACTTTGAGTCACTTTAGCCAGACTGAAAGTCTCTGAAGGTGTAAATCAAAGCTTCCTTTGAAAAGCTGGCTGATAGGAAGATCTGATTTCTTGGAGAGCAGATGATTGCAGGCCACTTCCCAAAGCATATTAGTCGTATTGTATTTTAAGGGCTTTTAGCTTGGGCCATGTAGCAGATGCAAACTGTAAAGGGGGTGTAGTTGCTTTTATTACCCAGACCTATTTCTGAGAACAAGACAAACAAGCAGTGTGATAAAGTTTATGTCGTACTTCAAAGCCTGATTGTCTCTTCTCTGAACCAAGCCATCCCCCTTCTGTTGCGCTTGCTCCGGACAAAGAATGCAGTTTTGCAGATTAGGCCAAAGTTCTGGCTTCATTCACCAATGTAGCATGCAAAAGTCCTTTTCTTTGCCATGTGGCAATTGTCATTTTAAACAGGGGTAACTATAACATTTTTGCAATCAAACACATGTCAAAGACTTATACTGCAAATCTCTGTAGGTTTTCATTTTCTATTGCTTATTCTTAATTCTGTAAAGGAACATTTGGAGGCACCGCAGTCCGATGGTCCCATGTACCTGGCACTTGCCGTTGTGGTTTGGAGACTCACGCCACCACATGGGACTTCACTTCCCATCAGCAGGGTTGGTGCGCTCCATCGTCATGTGACTCCTCCTGGTCAGCCATTTTTGTCCCAAGCTTCGCCAATACCTGTGTTTATGATTTTGAACGGGCCATATACATAGTGTCAACAATCCATAAAAGAGTGCCCTTATGAATTGGATGAGCCACTTTGCTGAGGTTTTTATGATTTTGAAGGGTCTATAAGAGCTGTTTGGGTGTTTGAATGCACAGTTGCAATTTCTACAGCTCACCAATGAGTTCAGTCATACTTTGGGGATTATTTAGTCCTGTTGACCTAAAGAAGGAGAGAACCTAAAAACTATTTTCTTTTTTCCAAATCTAGGGACTGTAACATTATCCTAAATATGTTCAGCTTTCAATACAATAATTTGATGGGGAATCTACCCCATGGCCAATTCTTTAGGTTTACAAGGTATTTCTCCAGAGCAGAGGCAACACTATTAGCTGGCCACATCTGTGACCAGGGGTATCCCAAAAATCTCATTACACCATGAGATCCACAGAGGACTTGAGAAGAGTTTCCGTGTTTAACAAACACATTTTATTGTAATGAAAACACTGGGGTGGGGGTAAAGTGGAAATAAAAGTTGGATGATTCTCCTTAAAATGGACTGTGGATGCAAGGAGAGTGGAAAAGGTTCAGGGAGTGTTCATAGAGTTCGGGCATGCCTCTTTCAGGGTCGTTACATTGAGTGCAAATGTTCTTCAACTGTTTGTGGTCAGGGAAAACTTCTTCTGCCATTGAAACCAGGTGCCATCCAGCTCAGGAATGTAGCCTTCTGCACCCTCTCCCTCCAGCAGTGAAGAGGGGAAGAAGATGTGGAATGGCTTGAAGCCAGGTGTGCAGCCTCTTGTGGCAGAGCACTGAAAAGAGTCTTTTGAAACTGAACGGGGCACTGCTGCACGGCTGGCCCTGCATCCATGGGGGGAGAGAGCTTTGCCTTTGCTTTGTCAGATGCTGCCACTTCCAATGGTGTCAGGCCTAGCATAAGCCACTGATGGGATCAGGGCATCATGCACCACCTCCATCCTCACCTGCTCCTTGGACACCTTTGCAGTAACTCCACTGCCACCACCACAACTATAAGAACACAACAGCAGAACCTTCACTATGACTATTGCTGCCTCTCTCACAATCACCAGTCCCTCTGCCTCTGCCTCTGTCCCCACACGTGCAGTACCAGCCAGGAAACAATAGAGTACTTTTGCAGCCACACCCCCTCGAAAGAGGAATGATCCTGGTAACTCCCACCCCCTTATCGGCACCTTCTCCAATGTCAGCCGCACTGTCTATCACAAATGAGGAGCTGGTCATCTGCAACATGGGGAGGCCCTGACAGTAGAGTTTGCTCTGGAGGAGAAAGCACTATATTGTGAAGCAGAACATGCAGAACCACCCCTCGCCCGCCAATGGCCATCTTAAGGTTGGAGGCCAGATGATGGCATTGGTGGTTTGAAGATCCTGTCAAGAGTAGGTCCCCTCACTCATGGTTTCAACCACCAGTTTCTGGGGTCATAGGCACCCATCCAAGTGCTGCCCAGGGCATTGCCTCTTACTATCAATCCCTGTCAGTAGTGGGCAGACTTTGCACGATGGAGGAGAGGTAGGATGCCCAAAAGAAGGTGGGCAGTCATACAGAGGAGATGGATTGCGTCCAATAGACAGTGGTGAGGCTGAAGAATGTGGGCAGTACCTCTCATGCCAGTGTTGGCTACAGAAGAGTGCTTTGGTGGCATGTACCACGGGAGCCAGAGGAGGAGGGAGGTAGTCTACAGAGATCACAAACTCTGGCGTTGCTCTCCGTTCTATCATCCTTGTGGGATGCAGCAGGCCCTAGCCCTGCATGTCAGTGGAGGGAATGGTCAAGCCCCTCCATCTCCACCACTGAGCCTCCACCACAACCAGGTGTCATCAGTGGACTCCACTGGCTGTTGTTCTCTCCCTGCTGCTCCACACTGGGCAGTAAATAAAGCGTGGAGGGGTGAGGTCAGGTTGTAGGAGCATATGAATGTTATTCAATGAAAGGGGTGGGGAGGGTTGGTGTAAATGGAGAGTGTGGGCATGTAAATGGAGAGTGTGGGCATTGTTTGGATGAAGGGAGTTGATGGGTATTGTGTGCCTTATGGGATGGGCATGTGAGGTGGGCAGGTGTTTTTGGTGAGGGTATGATATGATATGATAGGTTATTTATAACGCGCTTAATACCCAGAGGTTTCTAAGCGCGGGCCAGGGGATCGAATCTGTGTTGCTGCGTATCGTCTTGCTTCCAAGTCGAGCATGTTGCCGCTGAGCTATCCTGCCAAGACATCACAATTTCTGCTACAATAGACATGATGAGGTGAAGCTGGTTGAATCTACAGTGAATGGGGGTTGGCAGTATGGGTACCTATTGCCATCTGCCATGTTTCTCCTTCACAATGTGTCCGCTACTTCCTGGAGTAACCTCATCCCATGCATTGCATCCTGCTCCACCGGTGGACTCCCCCATCCCGCCTGGCCACTTGCCAGGTCCTGCTACTTCATATCTGGTAAGGACAGCAAGCACCTCATTGCTTTATTGTGCCACTTGCAGAACAGGATGATAACCTTGTGAACCTTCTCAAGCTCTACCTCAGGCACCGGAAGTGGGCTTTTATGGCTGCTCCATCCGAGCGCATCTCCGAATATGTACCTGATTATACTTCTGCTCATGATCAGCTGTGGGGCACGGGATGGGGCTTAAGAAGCCTGGCATGGAATGGTGATCAGGGGTATTCTGCATTCCCTCACTGCAAGTGGCTTTTACCTTGCACCCCTCATCCCTGTGTATGGCCTATACACCCCTGTTATTGTTTCAGACCAGAGATGATGTGTGCAGGTGAGATGGAAGCTGCCTAGAGATGCTAAGAAGCAGGACTAGAAGTGTCAGAGGTGGGGGGCGGGGGTGTGGATCGCGATGAGTTGGTACTGCCACATGTGTAGCACCCAGGTCAGTGCTTGGCTGAAGGACGCTATTAAACTGGGCAGAGTACTGTTCCTACGGATCATGAACTCCTGGGTTCATCCAGGGAAGTGGGTACAGCAGTGTGTTATGCATAGTGTGGATCCAGGAAAGTGGGCACAGCAGTGCGTTTTGCATAGTGTGGATCCAGGAAAGTGGGCACAGCAGTGCATTATGCACAATGTGGATCCAGAGAAGTGGGCACAGCAGTGCGTTATGCACAATGTGGATCCAGTGAAGTGAGTACAGCAGTGTGTTATGCATAGTGTGGATCCAGGGAAGTGGGTACAGCAGTACGTTATGCATAGTGTGGATCCAGGGAAGTGGGCACAGCAGTGCGTTATGCATAGTGTGGATACAGGGAAGTGGGCACAGCAGTGCGTTATGCATAGTGTGGATACAGGGAAGTGGGTACAGCAGTGCGTTATGCATAGTGTGGATCCAGGGAAGTGGGTACAGCAGTACGTTATGCATAGTGTGGATCCAGGGAAGTGGGCACAGCAGTGCGTTATGCATAGTGTGGATACAGGGAAGTGTGTACAGCAGTGCGTTATGCATAGTGTGGATCCAGGGAAGTGGGCACAGCAGTACTTTATGCATAGTGTGGATCCAGGGAAGTGTGTACAGCAGTGCATTATGCATAGTGTGGATCCAGGGAAGTGGGCACAGCAGTGCGTTATGCACAGTGTGGATACAGGGAAGTGTGTACAGCAGTGCATTATGCATAGTGTGGATCCAGGGAAGTGGGCACAGCAGTACGTTATGCATAGTGTGGATTCAGGGAAGTGGGCACAGCAGTGCGTTATGCTTAGTGTGGATACAGGGAAGTGTGTACAGCAGTGCATTATGCATAGTGTGGATCCAGGGAAGTGGGCACAGCAGTGCGTTATGCATAGTGTGGATACAGGGAAGTGTGTACAGCAGTGCGTTATGCATAGTGTGGATCCAGGGAAGTGGGCACAGCAGTACTTTATGCATAGTGTGGATCCAGGGAAGTGGGCACAGCAGTGCGTTATGCATAGTGTGGATCCAGGGAAGTGGGCACAGCAGTACTTTATGCATAGTGTGGATCCAGGGAAGTGGGCACAGCAGTGCGTTATGCATAGTGTGGATACAGGGAAGTGTGTACAGCAGTGCATTATGCATAGTGTGGATCCAGGGAAGTGGGCACAGCAGTGCGTTATGCATAGTGTGGATACAGGGAAGTGTGTACAGCAGTGCATTATGCATAGTGTGGATCCAGGGAAGTGGGCACAGCAGTACTTTATGCATAGTGTGGATCCAGGGAAGTGGGCACAGCAGTGCGTTATGCATAGTGTGGATACAGGGAAGTGTGTACAGCAGTGATATGATATGATATGGGATTTGTAACGCGCCTATACACAAGTGTTTCAAGGCGTGTTTCAGTGCATTATGCATAGTGTGGATCCAGGGAAGTGGGCACAGCAGTACTTTATGCATAGTGTGGGATGCACTGTTGCTTCGGATTCATGTAGATCAGGCTCCCTTTTGAGAGGCCAGTGCTCCCTTCACATATGGCAACCGTGCAGTGGCAGGAAAGCTGGCTTTCGCACTCTTGCTATCATCCTGCCTGGTCATGGGGGTGGGGGTGATTGGAAGGGGCATGATAGCATGCAGGTCCTGGCTGAGTACAACAGAGAAGATGGACGGTGACATACCACGTAGCCGTCCTGAGCTAAGGCCCCTGTGGCACAAACCCCCTGGGCTGCCAGGTGCTCTGGTAGAGTTGATATGGCAGGGGGTATGCTCATGATACCTTGGGCATCGTCCTGAATGCGCTGGTGGATGTCGGTCAAGTGCCGGGCAGATGCTCTTGGCCTAGGGATGGGGGCCTGATTCTCCTCCTGCTCCTCTCTTGCTTGCTCTGGCCGCCCACGGCTCCCTCTACAATCATTAATAGCTCCTACACAGAGCTGTGGGTGAGTCTATCCGCTACACGCTGCTACATGGAACGCAGCTTGGGTTCATGGTCTTTTTGAGGGGATTGCCTGCCAGTCATTGGCTTCTGATGATCCGTTATCTCTAAGAATTCATTCATCTTAATGATTCGTGCCATGTATTCTTCTGTGTAATGTGTGTGATATGTGGGGTTTGCACGTACACCCACTGTATCACTCAATAGCAAGGTGATGGCATACACAGCTTAGTGCAAATAGAATCTGAAATGATGGCGTTGTCTATCGCTCCAGCCCTTAAACTCACAGCGATCGTGGGGTAAAACTTCATGCACCTGACTGCTCACTATAGTAGTGCACACCAAAGGGTTATCAGATAAAGTGAAGGGAGTGGTGCACTATTCTGGCAGCATCTCACCAACCCTCGACGGGAAAAACCTTTCCCTAGGGAGCACATGAGAGTGTCACCCGTGCAGAGAGAGTGTCACCCGTGCAGAGAGAGAGAGAGAGAGAAAGAGAGAGAGAGAGAGAGAGAGATACACACTGTGCATTGTTTATGACCAGTTCCAACAACAGCACATACCCAAAAATTAAAAACTCGATGTGTTTTTACTAAAACTACCCTATGTCAATGCCAACACAAACCTGCTATAATGCTCATATGTGCTAACATTTAAGTATAGGGGTACCCAGCTTGTCTGTTCTATAAATGTGTCACGTTTCAGCCATAGTCATTTAGACTGTCTTTAGGACTTCTTGTAGCACTTGACCACACTTTACCACATTCGGGACTACACCTGTGTGTAATGTATGTCCCTTACAGTCCTTACTTTATGACTACCACCTGTACACCTGTGGTTGTCACAGGTAGTACTTAAAGCACAAACGACAACACCCAGTCCTTACATACAACATATTACACCACAAATATGTATATATTTTTAAATCTATGATCACCAAAGCAGAACATAATAAGTAAATTCACGTTGAGAAAGTGCTTGTGAATACATGTCCCTATCCAGTGGTGCCTAGTTCCTTCATTTGGTTCATCATTATTTAAGTGACAATACCACCATCATCAAATTATTTTCACGAGAGCAAAGGTTGCTCCAGTGCCAATAAGGAATACTATTAGCACTATGACAAACTTTGCCCTGGTGCAAAAATGCATACAAAATATATCTTTTTAGCACTAAGGCAATTTTAGCCCTGGTGCTTTAAATATGCCAAATTGCACTCGTCGAGGTGCAATGGTTTTTTAATGTGTCCCAGTGCTTTTAAAAATAGGGCAAACTTTGCAGTAGTGCTAATACCGTGCAAACTTCACACTTACACCAGTGCAAAGTTTCTGTAATGCGGCCCATGGTGTTTTCAGGAAAAGTGATGTTCTGGATGCAAACGGGTGAAGCCTTGGGTAGGCGTGCCCTGTATTCGCGGGTCATAACAATGTTGGCATTGTGGAACCCTGTCTGGTTAGATTCCCTGATATGAATTAGAGGGCTAACTCTATGAGGTTCTGCTTTAATGTCTTGGAAACAAAAGAAATAGTGTTCATTAAGAGCAAATTGCCTGGGGCATAGGTCGTTTGCAGATTTTGTAACAACCCTAAGGAAACCGAAATGTGAAGCATTTGATTTTCGAGTTTCCTGCTCTCAAGGCCTACCGAATATTAGAACACCCTAGTGGTGTTTCTGGGAAGCTGATTGGTCAATCTGCAGGCTATACGCACTGATATAGCCCGCAGATTGATTACAGCCCGCAAATCGGGTGTTTGGAAAGCAAGCAGCTTCAACGTTGTAGTCTGCAACTTTGAAGCTGCTTACTTTGGTGTATATGAATGTGTTCATATACACCCATGTTCTCAGCAGCATTTTTGTAAAATAAAGAATATGTCGTTATTTTACAAAAATGCTTCTGAGATTTCAGGATTGCGCCCGTTATGACAAACAGGCAAAATCCTGAAGGTGCACTGTTGTGCACTACGAGGACTCTCAGGCCCACTTGAAAAAACTGGTGAAGCCTGGGCGTACTGATTCGGTGCAGTGAATCCTGCTTTTTAGCACATTCACTGTGTCAAGATTAGAATTGGGCCCTGAGGGTGTTCTAATAGCTTTATAGACCTGTAGCTCAGGCCGTAATGGGCGTTATGGTCCCTCATACCTCATTAACTCAGTTTTCAGGGCCCATAACGCCCGGTACGCCCACGCTGCAGGTCTATAAAGCTATATTATGTCCATATTCTTGTGCATGTAGATACAGGGAATCTCTGGCTGTGAATTGTGAGGGGTCAATCTGCCTCAATGATTGTTGCTGTCTTCAAATATTTTTTTTCTCAAAACTTTATTTATTCAAACACAATCACAGTTTACATGGTATTGTTGACATAGTTGGTCCAATGAATATCACACCCTCAGTTCTGAGTATCCATACTGCCAAAGTTCCACCTGGGGGGGTCGGTGATTGTGCATTTACATGATTCAGTCCAACTTTAATTATAACATTATAACATGAAATTTTTACAGAAATTGGACCTACTTAAATTGGGTTGTAACGTTTGATGAATTGGAATTTTTGAAATAGCTATTGTACTGTAATTGTAATGGGTTTTATAACGCCCAGATGTTTCTAACTGCGGACCCGGGAATCGAACCTGTGTTGCTCCACATCTTCTTGCTTCCAAGACAAGCATGTCGCCCCCGAGCTATCCTCCTGAGTAGCTATAAATGCAAATTATTATTTTTTCTTTTTTCTTTCTTTTTCTTCTTTATTTTACGACTAATTCAGCCTTTTAAGCAACTTCCGAATTCATTGTGGTGAAGATTTGATTATGATATTTTTATGAATTTCTTGGTATTACTTTTTAATAATTGTATGCGTACATGGAATGTGAAGCTGGCTGGAGTGTTCAGTTATCTAATGTTTTTTTATGGTAATCAAATGTTGAATTGCACTTTAAAGGTTTGTTTTAAACCATAAACAATAAAATAAGAAAAGTGTTGTTCCTTCCTTGATGGAACAACACTTTGCTCATTTTACATGCACATCAGAATTGGGCCCTAAGTACCCCCAGAACACAATAAAAACATTGAATACATTTTACACCACTAAAAAACTAAAATAAAATGTGATCAACATTTTCTAGCAGAATTCACGTGCATGAGAACTCTGCCTCCTGCAAACATTTTGATAGCGTACTCTGCAAAGTCTCTAAAATGTATGATGCCCCCATATTCCAGAAGGGGCGTTAAGCAGTTCCTAGATTTGACTTCTCTTGGTGGTACCACATGATCGGTCTCCGAAAACAGCATGATTGGGGCATCTTCAGTATGTGGCTGTTGCAGCGAAGCGGATGGCGCAAGGATTGTGCAGTTACATGCAGCGGACAGCAGGCCTTGTCACTTCCCCTCGACATTTTGTAATGTGGCTAGAAGGATGGAGCATAACCTTATGAATGGTATAAAAAAATAACATTACTGAAATCAACAATGGTGCAGCCACGTAGCTTCGGTTACACCGCGTCATTGTCCAATGACGTATGCCGTACCACACATGGAGTACCTAAATACGAAATCGTCCATGTTAGTACGCATTTGTGTATTATTTGCTGGGGTATTTTGTGTTATATTATAGTAACAGGCTTTTATATTGCCAAACTATCACTGTAGTTTTTTCAGTGTGCCTAGACTTGGCGTGGCCAGGAGTATTGTGCCCCCACTAGGGTTGTCCAGACCTTGGTTAGCTGGAGAAAAGAAAATAATCAAGAGGAACATAAGAGGATAGGACAAGAAGCAAATGCTTGATGGATACAAATAAGAAAGAGGGAAATAAGAGGATAGGACAAGAAGGAACTACTTGATGGATACAAATAAGCATGAGGGAAATAAGGATAGGACAAGAAGGAAACGCTTGATGGATACAAATTAGCAAGAGGAAAAAAAGAGGATAGGACAAGAAGGAAATACATGATGGATACAAATAAGCAAGAGGAAAATAAGAGGATAGGACAAGAAGGAAACACTTGATGGATACAAATAAGAAAGAGGGAAATAAGAGGATAGGACAAGAAAATACTTGATGGATACAAATAAGCAAGAGGAAAATAAGAGGATAGGACAAGAAGGAAATATTTGATGGATACAAATAAGCAAGAGGAAAATAAAAGGAAGGGACAAGAAGGGAATATACGATTGATACAGATAAGCAAGAGGAAAATAAAAGGCTAGGACAATAAGGAAATACTTCATAAATACAAATGAAGAGGGAGATGGAGAAGGGGGAGGATGTGTTCTTTTAAAAAGGGTGCTTATCAGTCTGGTTAGGTGATCACACAATGAGACACTGTTCTTTTATGTTATGTTGCATTGTGGCATGTTTCTCAAGTTTCCTCTTGCCATGCGTGACAAGGTTAGCCAGTCGTGTTTTTTTCTTGGAATTCTGGGTCTTGTTAGCTTTCCTATATTAAAAAAGGAAAGAAAAAAACTTCAAGTCCCAGAATGCAAATGAACCTCTCATGGCATGGCAAGGAGACTCTTGAGAGCTGTGCTTTACACCTCTGTCCATCTCAAAGCAATGAAGAGTAATGAGAGAGTGGGAGGGCAAGTATGCACAGGTTTGCCTTCTATTTATGAGAAAGACAAAATTAGCTTTGTATATTTGCAACAAAAGTCAGATTTCAGAACAAAGAACAATTAAATGTGTGTGTTTAACTTCCCACCACAAAACTGCTGCATGCATGCACTGTACACACTGAAGTGAACACTGTGAGGCTTGATTTAACTGTGGCACTCTACCTAATCGCTTGCATTCATCACAGGGTTCAGCAAAGTGTGACTCCCTTGTTTCCACACTATTGACTATGCTGGTTAGGGCTGATGGGAGTTGTAGTTCAAAACATCTTGTGGACCAAAGGTTGCAGAACCATCTTTCATCACATTGTCCGGGGCCGCCGGTTGTGAACGGACTCGTCACAATTAATAAAAAATATACAAACATCGACCAGAATAATTTTCAGCCTTTGCAGGGTGTCTTTTTTATTAAAAAAGATGTGGATTTTATTAGCACAATCTGGAAACATCTTATGTCATCTTAAAGTTATTTTTCACATCAGGATACATGGTACAGATATCGTCATTTTGAACTGGGCACTTGCATAGTGCATTTTAAAAATGTGTAGATAGAAGGGCAGCATCATGCCATTTGGTAAGGACAGAAACCAGGACTTCGCGGTCTTTCATTGACTTTCATTTAGAGCCCCCACCTGATTGGCTGAGCAGGATGGTCCATTCAGATGTGGTCTGAGTTTTTACTGAAATGTCTCTCTGTCTTGAAGAAATTATTTGTTAGAGGTCTTGACAACTCTTGTGGCCACAGTTCCTCTTTCAGAAGTTGAGATTTGCAACAACAGGCTGAGTGCGGTTGAGTGTGGTTGAGTGCAGCTGAGTGCGGTTGATCGGAGAATCAATGAAGAAAACTTGACTGCTTGGTTTGGCACGAAAGCACATTTCTTGTTGCAAAATCCCCCCCCCCCCCGTGGTTTCCGTCTACGTAACCCTGGGAGCCAAGCACTCGATCTCTACTGGTCAGCGGGATGGACATTTTTTAGGAAGTTTTGTCCCCTTGTTTTCAATTTCACAAAGGTGCTTTGTTTTCTGCCAGAGTCTTTTTAAAATGAGTGTTTGCAGGTTAAACAGAACAATAGCAAAGAAGCTCAGTCGATGGGAGGCTGGTGCGCCCGTCAAAAAAGCACAGCTGCTGCCTTTCACAAAGTCCCGGGGCAGCCTGTGCTGTGCAGAACCGTCAGTGTCCCAGGGGGCGCCATATTGGAGGAGTCCCCTTTGTTCCCAAAGTTAGCCGCTCATTAGTACAATGCAAACTGTTCCAAAATGGCCATTCACAGATCAGGGAAAAAACGTGTCCGTCTTTATCGCACGAAAAACAGAAGTTACAAACATTTGCTGGATCACACAATTTCTATGCAATATTATTACAGGTGAATATCCATCCAGAGGTTAATCACTGGTGTGGTAGGATGAGTGAAAATCAATTTATTACAAAAAAAAATTCAAAAAAGAAGAAAATTAAACAATTGCTATAAACTGTTAAGGAAGTGCAAAAGCAATCCACAGTGTGAAGTCCAGCTTAGCTCTCCTTATTTACAAGCACATGTGCGTGATAGATACATGTGTACGTGTGTGATACATGGGTACATAACAATGCTGATGATTTAAATAGGGATTAATGCTCCGCGTGTTACTTATTGTTGTGTATGAAAATGGAGTCTGCATTCAGTGCTAGTATATAAACCCACAGCACCAGTTGACCTAATTTTCCATACTGACTACTAACCGCTGTGAATACCCCAGGTAGTGCACTATGCGGAAAAACCTTAATTCAGTGGACTTATCTGACATGCATTATCCCATACTCTCACCTTAATTACCCCGCTAATGGTTGCCCCCTGGTCTTCATGCAAGGGCAAATGCGGGAAAACAGAGGCACATCAGAAAGAGCAATCGCGCACTGGCGTTCGCGGCGCGTCTTTCTGACATGTGACCATGCCTCCAGGAGGACATTGGTGTTATTTGCAATGGAAGCAAACGACGGTTCTCCAGCATCACTGGGGCTCACGATCCGAAGGGACCTTAATGTTGCAAAGAGGCAAGCTAACGATGCCTTGTGGGCACGGGGCATGCAAGCATGGCCCCAAGGTGGTTGATGGCCTTCCCCTGAACCTCATCAGTGAGTGGCAGGTTCTTGCCTGTGGCCAGCAGAGATGTGATCAAGTCGAGGGGGTGCTTGTGTGTTCATTATGCTGCCCAGGCAGCCACTGAAACGCTTCACATTTGCAATACCTTTGCCACTGAGTCATAAGGCAAACAGAGCATGGATGCAATTTGTCGCACACTAGCCTTCCTGGCCTTTAGTGCTCACAAAGAGAGACAACAATGTACATAGAAATTCCTGTAGGATCCCAACATGTCAGGTCAGTTGCATTTTAAAAGGGTGATTGCTGATAAACGATTTGTTGGTAGGTATTTGGTTATGCCAGGAAATGTTTAACATCCTGACTATTTTGTTTGAGAAAAAGAAAAGAGTAATACATGCTGGACTTGTTTTGATGAATGCTGCAAAAAGGCGGGGCTCTTAACAAAAGGGTGTGTTTAAAAATGTTTGAAAAAATCAATTAAGAAATAAAGAATTTGACCGACTGCAATAGATTAAAATCAGTATGAATTTGCAGTCAAGGAACTAATGCACACGTGCACACTAGCAGTTAAAAAATAGGTTTTAATGTTTTGCAAAAATGAGCTAAGTCACGTCATTCGATTTATGGCGTAATAAAGTTAAGAGGTAATGATGGTGAAACGTATACCTTGTTTTTGTCCAGAGACAGCGGCTGACATAGCAAAAGAGTTACATTTATTAGTGAGAATTTGCTGCACGTGATTAGTAATAATTTGATTTCCTGTGAGTCGATTTCCTTCAGATACGACAAACAAGCTGTTTACCTGTTACTGACCTTTGCTTTCTTACAAAGGATGCAGTATTATTAGGTATGCAAAACGCAAATTTACATAGAACAATTCTTTTGTGCAATGAAATTACCATTCCCAGCGGATGTTCTGAAAAGCTTTGAAACATCACTGTTGACCAGATGCCAAAATGAATAAACAGGACAGTGTGTATTTTCTTTTTCCATTTCTTTCTATAAAATAATCCTTTAAAACATTTAGTGGGTAATGCTCACAATTGGTGCATTCTGGAATTTAGATATGTAGTTTAATTGAACAATATGACTGCTTTGAATATTAAAGAGGTCACACATGTCCCAAAAATAGGGTTATGTTAGTGAGGGAGATGCAAAAGGTGCTAGGAGATTGGAAAAGTACAATGTGGTCTTCTGATGAAATTTGTGGTACACCTTTCAGGGATCCATAGCTACACATGGGAAAGCACAAATCCAACTGCAAGAAATAAGTTATAGAAAAATGCGATCATGAAAGCAAAAAAAAGGTGTATTCATGTATTGAAACTCCATAAAACTACCACAATGAAGAGTTTTTTTTTTCTCAATTCAAGGTGAAATCCAGTCAGAACTAGTAACACAAAACGTTTTAATACATTAGTATCACTGTCAAATTTCTTCATGACCCAATCAGATTCAGGATGGCATATGGCAGAAAAGAAAGAAACCTTTAATCCGCCCCATGGACCCGCCCTGTCCAAACCAACCCCCGCCCCATTACACCGGCTGAAATATACCAATATGAATACTGAATTCCATATGCATTACAATTCTTTTTCTCGATTTTATTTTTTTTTTTGTTGTTGGATAATAACAAGATGAAGAACATTCAAAATGTTTTTCTGTATTTACAACAGTTTTACTGTATAGTGTTGAACGCAAGCCCCAACGACATCCCTCCAGTATAAAAGCTGCAAAAGCAACTTCTTATGATTTTTTTTGTAAGATTTATCTTTTTCTTAAAAAGATTACACTGTACAATACATTTCGTGAAGGGGAACCAAGAGTTAATTACAAGATGTGAAAAGAAATGAGTAGACAAACGACAGCGTGAGTATTGTTCAGAGGTAGTAAGTGAGCACTCTAAGCTACGGAACATGTTGAAATTCTATTGGTTCGTATGAGTTCGCATGAGGTAATAAAGCTGTGTTTCGATTGGTGAGATGTATAAATACTCTTTTGCTACACTATGTACACAACACTCATAGAATGGTGCTTTTTTTTTGTTGCCGCCAAGTGGAATGAGCAAGTCTTGACAAGTCTGTGTACAGCACCAAGCTCATACTGTCAAACCCAAGTTGTGGTTTCCACAAAAATAAGCAGCAACATGACTTCATCGTCTCCGAACAACAATCTTTGTCCATCAATGAAAAGCAGAAAGGACCCTGGAAGCAGTCGTTTTTGTTCTGTTGTTGTTGTTTTCCTTTTTTTGAGAGAGAATTTGCTACTAGCTTTAAATCTAATTACAAAAATTATAAAACTGAATCTCAAAGCATCCAATGTGCAACTGAACTAAACAGCTTTTTCATTCCACCTCAATTAGATGTTCTAAGATTATTAAAAACAACAATCAAAATGTGTAAAGTATAGAAAGAAAAAGGCACACAAAAAAATAGAATTTGGGCGGGGCGGCTTAGCTCGTAAGCCGTTGCGTTTCACTCCCGCCGTCGAGCAGACGCTTGCCATATACTTGTACCCTTTATTCCAAGTAAGCGGCAACTGCCGTATCATAAAGTTAAAACTTTTCATAATAAATTATACTAAAATTGTTAACGGGATGTAAACGATTGTAAATCTAGGCCTAATCCGATAAAGTGCGTTCAAATTGTGTTTCCTTCGAAGTATAAATATAAAAGACTTGTGAGAGTTTAAAAAACTGATTTGCCAAGTTTTCTAAAGCAAGGTTTTACAGTAAAGCTGAGGATGGTTGGCTAGAAAATAAAACCTTTCTTTCTCATTTGGGTCTGACCGCTCTCATCAAGGCATATCAGCTCGGGGGAGGGTGGGGGGTGAATAAGTGTCGCAGGGAAGATTAGTTAGAGGTATCAGAGTGCACACTTCCCGGCCCTTCTGTAGGGGAAGTCACAGAAGATGGAGTAGTTGCATCTTGCCATCCCCCATTAGCCTGAAAAGGAAGACACAATCCCATTAATGCATTAATACATATTAATGGCATTCTACAATACAATATAATTTGAAGAATTGCACGCTAAAACAGGGATGCAGCACAAGCGAGCGATAAATCAAATGCTGCACTAAGTCCAGAAATTTCATTAAGGCTGCATTTGTCATGCAAGAAATGTAAAAAAAAAAAAAAAAAAACAACCTGGAAGGAAATGGTTAAAATAATGACCCTATTACGTTAGTGACAGTCATTAAAAATTCACAGCGAAGACATCTGCTCCTACTCGCTCATAGCTTTAGAAAAGAGTTCTGCCTGGTTTCCACTCTGCCTGAAGAGGGCTGGAGACTGCAATCTTACCCCTAACAGTGCTAACATAGGGCGCACTGCCATGATTATATGCTGTCACTAAAGTAACTCAAGGTTCCTTTCGGTATCGTTAATCAGGTCCCAGAATCATACCCCCAAATTAAATGTCAGAGTCCTCTGTAGTGAAGAATCTATCGGCTAATTCACTCGCATCCAGTTAACAGTGGGGCTCTGGGCTCTTGGGTCCTCTGCCAACACCTTCCTTTAGCAAAACACCACGGGCAGAATTATGTTGCACATGTGCAATTGCATTTGCGGCAAGGCAAAGACACTAACTTGCGGTGGGTACGATTGGAATGTACACCCGCAAACACTGTTTAAGCATACGCAAACATCCCGGCCCAGATCCCCGTTTTCCAGACATACACACCTCGGTAAAAACACAGCCAATATCCCTCCCCAGAAAAGTCTACTGTCAAAGTCAGTTCCACATCTGCCCAATTGATCTCCATTACCATCCTTGAAAAGAAATGTAGCAGCTGGAGAGCAATTGCCTGTTTACAAACCATATGTTTCAAAACATTATGCAAAGATTTTCCCAAACATGTATTTTTTAATCTACACAAGGAAGTCCAGCCCCAAACCCATCCTGTTACCCTTACATGCAGGGAGATGATTGGAGAAGCACCTAAGCAGAGCAAGGTAAAGGGCAGGGAGTGAAGTAGCAAAAGTGGGGTTCTGGACCTTGTTTTCACCTCCAGTGTATTTCTGGTTTTATGCACAAACTAGGTGGGGAAACGACACTTGCCAGGGTCTCGTGGCATTTGCTGCTGCACAGCACATGCATTGCATTCTTTGAAGTTCTATTTTAATCCCCTCATAACTACAGCCAGGTCTGTGGATTGACCATAACACTACTGCATCTTTGAAAAGATCAAATCTGATCTCTGCAAAGCAAGCATCACACCTGTGCGAATCTGGTTGCATGATGTCACAGTTATGTCATAATAGTTTACAAATATTTAGAGGGCGCAGAAACAGGAGCAGCTTGGCACTGAGGGTTGAGTGGGAGAACCATAAACAGTTAAATGGCTACATGAAAGAATGCACTGTTTGAAGAGCAAAGCCTTCAGGAAACACTGCAGGTTAGGTTGCAAGGAGAGACGAGAGGGTAATCAAGTCCAAAGTCGCCCATTCTGGGCAGAGAAAGCCTGACCACCTGTGCAGGCTTTGGAAAAATATAGAGGTAAACCTCTCATACATCCCGAGAGAAAGGCTGCAATTCCCTCAACAGGAAGGTGTGGGATATAAAGTCCTACTAACCAGAAAAAGAGACTTTCATTATGTTATGGTTGCTGTCTTTAGCCAATGAAATGATTGCATGGTGGGGGAGAAAGCACCGAAACCAAGGCAAACCCAAGACCATGCGACCAGCCAGTACTTAATTTTCATACAATTAAGATCCGGGGTCCAAATGTTTTCTGGCACGCCTGGGCTACATCGGGAGGAGTGGGGGAACCTCGCACCCAATGTTTATGTTTAGAAGAGTGCCTAAGGCCTGAAGGCAACCGGGCACGCATATAACAAGAACAAACAACACAACATAAAACCCTAAAATCAAGCAAACTAAAACAACGAAAACAGGAAACCAGAAAAAGCAGTACAGACTAAAACCAAAAGCAATAATGCTGTAGAATCACTAAAATCACGCACCAAGTCCAGTAAACACCAGCAATAGAATCAGCAGGATAAAGACAGACCATACCAAGCCAAACCAATTCAGGTACAGAAGAGGGTCTTAAAAGCCAAACCCATTCGTGTACAAAGGAGGGTCTTAAAAGCCAAACCCATTCGGTTACAAAAGAGGATCTAAAAAGCCAAACCCATTCGGGTACAAAGGAGGGTCTTAAAAGCCAAACCCATTCGGGTACAAAGGAGGGTCTTAAAAGCCAAACCAATTCAGGTACAGAAGAGGGTCTTAAAAGCCAAACCCATTCGGGTACAAAGGAGGGTCTTAAAAGCCAAACCCATTCGGTTACAAAAGAGGATCTTAAAAGCCAAACCCATTCGGGTACAAAGGAGGGTCTTAAAAGCCAAACCCATTTGGGTACAAAGGAGGGTCTTAAAAGCCAAACCCATTCGGTTACAAAAGAGGATCTTAAAAGCCAAACCCATTCGGGTACAAAGGAGGGTCTTAAAAGCCAAACCCATTCGGGTACAAAAGAGAGTCTTAACAGCCAAACCCATTCGGGTACAAAGGAGGGGCTTAAAAGCCAAACCCATTCAGGTACAAAAGAGGGTCTTAAAAGCTAAACCCGTTCACGTACAAAGGAGGGTCTTAAGGGATCTCTTGAAGGATACAAGTGAGGGGGTCAGTCTTAGCGAATAGGGCAACTTGTTCCAGAGGAACGGGGCAATACAATTAAAAGAGCCTTTACCCATCCTCCGCAGTTTCACATGAGGCACCATGAGCAAATTACTATGATTAGATTGAAGCAGACAAGTAACTTGCTTCCCCTGCAACCTCCTCTTAAGGTAGACTCGGCTCTTGCCAAATATTCATTTGTGAGTGATCGAGAGGAACCTGAAATTCAGGTGCTCTTTCAGAGGTAGCCAGTGCAATGCTCTTTGAGCCGGTGTAATATGTGGCCTTCTCTTGAGGTGAGGTGCGATTCTTAACGCACTGTTCTGTAACACTTGAAGCTTAGCAATATTTTTCTGAGAGGTGCCTACAAGAAGGCTGCCGCAGTAATCGATCTGGGCTTCAATGATGGTACGAGCAAGAATACCACATTTCTCCTTGAAGATACAAGCCCTAATGCGGCAAAGCAGCTACAAGTAATAGACAGATGAAGAGATCAAAGCATTGACCAGGTCATTCATAGACAAGGTGGAATCAAAGAAGACGCCAGAGTGTTAACCTTAGTGAGCACAGTAATACAACAGCCGCCAATAAACGCATTTCTGTACAGGTCAGGGACCATGGAGAGTCTCTGCTGAGAACCAACTAGAAGGAGTTCAGTCTTGGCGTTGTTTAAGGCCCGGCAGTTATGTTCCAATCCAACTTTGGATCAAGTCTAAGATGGTATTTACTTTCGCAGAATCTACAGAGTGGTCACCAACAAGTTGAATCAAAATCTGTGTATCGTCTACGTAATTCGTGTATAGAATGTCATGGTCAACTAAAACATCAAATAAAGGTTTCATAAACATTTTTAAAAGAGTTTGGGTGATCGACAAGACCCCTGCGAGACACCACAAAGGAGCTAAAAAAGCGGGCGCCGTAAAGGATTCGTGAAAAACATTTGCGGATCCGCACGATAAAAACAACAGCACCCAATCAGCCACATTTTTAGAAAAGGGCGTAATGGATTGCACTCTGTTGTATAAAATGTTAAAATCCACAAGATCAAATGCTGCCGATAAATCTTAAAGGACCAGAAGAGGAAGGTTCCATGTAATAATGTCCCCTCAAAATATACGCCATGCAAAAAAATCGCAGAAAATTGCAGTTTTTTTTGCAGGGACATTATTAGATGGAAAATGCCGGGGACACCCCCCCAAACTCCAAACCCTTTTTTTTCTGAAGGTGAGCAGAGGACTCCCTTGCAACCCCTGCTTCCCCTGTCCCTATATGTATGGTCACCTATATAATGTCGCCACAACCTTTTCCCGGCTACATATAAAATATTAATCTTGGGCCATGCACACTGTCGTTGCTTGTTGTGTGACTACAAGTGATTGACTGTTAAAATAATCAAGTTGCCAAAACAGCACATCATAATCAAACTGGCTCTCAGACAAAAAGTGACAGTGCTAAGGGATAAGTGCCAGGGCTCTGCCCTGGCAAACCCCTGACCAACCCAAATTAACCATTGTGACCAACCACATTTTGCATGCATTGAAACCAGACAGTAGCTAAATAGGGAGGACTAAGTAGGCATGTTAATCTGATCCCTACGGAAAAAGAAATATGAAACTCCCTGGAAAATACATGTTGTTATGAAGTACAAAAATGCTTATAAAATGCAGGGAGAATTCAGGTGTAGGTAGCAGTCTATAGGGGTGTTGGGGACAAGGCACCTCATAAACAAAAGGGTAAGGTGTTAAACACTACATTTATCAGTCAAAATGGATAAAATGTATAGGAAAGACATGGAAGCAAGAAGACGCTGTAGCCATAGGCCACTCCAGGTGCAGAGACACGGTGATGAGGGCTAGGACACTGATGACGTAGTTGGTAGAAGCTTTATTGAGTAGTACCTTCCCCCGGATGGTCGTCCACAAAAAGAGACGATTACAGGAAGATGCCCAGGTAAGGAACTGAGACGACCAAGCTCTGCCAGACTCCAATGGAGGGAGCCCAAAAATGGGACATGCTGGACAATTTGACTTTGACATTAAAAAAGATCTCTTATTTGACGAGATTTAAGTTGAGGCTATCAAGAAACCTCCAACTAAAAATGTCCATCAGGTGGGTGCAAGGTCTGAAATCAGTGCTGTGTATGTTCCCGTCAATCCTCCCATTACATGAGTAGCCTCAGCATCCATTAAAAACTCAAAAGAAAGGGACTGGATACAGGAAACACATCTTAAACTACCGGATAAGGATAGTGACATGAACAAGCCTGCGTGGTGGTGCTCAACAGAGTCAATGACGAAAGATCGTGGGTGTCGTGGATCTCGATCACAGGTAAAGACACTAGGCCCCTACAGTGTATCCTATTTATTTATGGACCGAGTCACTGTGCCGGGTCTGTGCCTCTTTATAGTACTCCTACATCAACAGGTTTACGCGCATTCAGGCATTCACCCATATTGCGAAGCCACCGTACCCAGGCGTTGCCTATATTTTCTGTATCACTTCCTACGCAAATAATTTCTGTTCGAAATGACATCAACATTGTTCAATGTGTATATATATATATATATAATACAAATACAAAACACACAAACCAGAATTGGAGCCGACATTCAAGGTAGCGGCCAGAGAATTGATATACGAGGTAAGGAAGAGCTGGGCCAGTAGACACCTTTGCACTACTCCTTTGGGTTCGGAAAACGACAGTGGCGCTTCTACTGCAGAGCTGTAACTGACCAGTGCAACAGACTACATGCATCTCTTTTAGCAGCTGTGTCAAAGACGCTGGCACGGCCCTTTCAAATAAGGTCAACTAGACTCTGAATGTCACACAGACAGTGCCTTTGGTACTCCAAGCAACTTTCAGCAGACCCAGAACCTAACAGGAAACACCCACCCTCCTAAGAACCCGTGGCTTCACTGAGTGGAGACAGTGGAAATCGAGTGGAGAAGTGTGGAGGTACGAGTGTGTGGCAAAGAGTCAAGTGGATGGAGGAGAGGAGAAGAAGGGCGGCAGGAAAAATCCCTTAGGTTATGACACTGCAGAGACACAGTGCCAGGGTGGACAAGAACAGGGTGTTGGGAACACTAACCAGGAGCCTGGGACAGGGAAGGGAAGAGCTACCCATCTCCAGCTCCAGAGACATTTCTCTATGGCTAGGAGTTCTGGGACGGACACCCAATCGCTCCTACCCGACTCAGCAAGCTGGGGAGTCCAGTTGGCTAATTGCCTGCTTGAAGCTCTGGGATCCAGCCTGGCCGTATCCAACCACCACCCTTGATGTGATTTCATTCTAGCCTGGGATGCACAAGGAAGGCAGAGTCCCACACAAAGGTATCCCACAAGAAGACAAAAGAGAAGCCGAACACAAGAAACAACAGGAGGAAGTGCTGGGACACTTAAATCCACAAGATTGTGAGACCTGACTCTTCAACACACCTTAGCTATCCCAAGCACCACATAAATTGCCAGCTAGATTCACACCAAAGCCCAGTGTGGTGTTTCAATAACAGGTGCCTAATCTGATAAGTGCCCACTGTGCTGTAACCCCAAGATACATTTGCATGAACGACTTCTAGAATTCACACCTACTCTATGCCCTCCTCGGGAATCATTCTCCACCATTGTCTACCTGGTACCCTCGTCTACATGCCCCCCGGGTTTCTCCTGCTACCCCTGTTCCTCATCCTATAGCATTCATTGCACACACATCAAGAGATACTAGCCCACACCAGGATGCCACAAGGCACCACCACGCAAGCACCTCTCCCAAGGGGCAGAGGTACTGAGATGTCACGCAAGTAGCAATCCCACCAAGAAATTGACACAGACATCAACCTCCTTGCACTTGTAGTCTCAACTTCTAGGTACAAACACACTCTGTGCATATCAACTTAGTTTCTTTCACACATCAATCTAAACACCCCTCTCAACAGACATCGAAACTCACAACACTACCCTACTAAACCCAACATGTAAAGCATGCCCTCGGCCGAAGCATCCTAACCCCACAGCCACTCCCTATGGACATAAAAGCCTCTCCGCTCACAACACATAACAACTGCATGAAGGACTCAGAGCACTTCTGGTCAACACAAAAGCAACGCTAACTTGGATGTTCCCTCTTGCAACACTAACGCAAACCCATCCCTCTCTCTTTCAGATCCACCACAGCTCCTGCAGACCATGCACATTCCAGAGGTGTGCAGTGCAAATGCCAGTGACCTAACATCTTGGCCTGGAATCCCTCCAGGTGGCAGAAGCAAAATGCAGGTAATAGAAATGCACGCTTGGAGCAAATCAATGGGAAACACCCCAAGGACCTGAGAACAATCCCGCAATCACAGGTGGCAGCAAGGTTCCATGTGTTAAAATCACAGAATAAATGGCAGTTTACAAAATAAATCGCGGCAAAAAGGCAGTGGTTTTGCCGCCACAATGCATGTAAAGGATGCAGGGGACATCCCCGCAAACCCTAGACCCTTTATAGCCTTTAAGTGGAGCGGGGGACAACCCCGCAACTCCCGCTTCCCTTAAATGGTATGACTGGGTACACCTTTACTGGGTCAAACCACAGCATTTTTGCTGCAATTTGTTTGCAAAGGCGACATTTTTGCTGTGGTTTTATTACTGCATACCGGCAGCAATCAGCAGAAGGGCCCAGGCAATGACCCCAAAGCCAGGGAGAGATAGCGTCCAGGTTTATAGACCTAGTTTCATTTTACCCTTTTCTGAGGTGGGCTAAGCTACATTTTCTTAACATATTCAATCAATCGAGACAGGGACACCTTTAAGGAAAAGATACAGCTGGACCAGGTTACTCCGAGTCTGCCGGTAGGGGCAGTGAACTGCCAGTAGCTCAGGCACCTACGGGCAGAACTGCAAGCCTGACCTGCCGGTAGTCCAGGCGCTTACTGGCAGAAAAATCACTGAAGCACCGCCACCGTTAACAACCATGGCAGTGCTTCAGTGGTTCCCATTCCATGGAGTCCTATGTAACTCCATGGAATGGAATGGGAACTTACCGCCGGGATATCAGAATATCGGGTACCAGTAACGGTAAGGTGAGTCTGCCGGTAACCAGCCGGTAGCAAAGAAGGCAGAACCCAAACAACACTGGCCTCACTGCCTGAGCACATTGCTAAATAGTTCCCTGGACAATGCTGAGTGTTCACTTGCCGATTGGCAAAGCGTGGTCATTTGGATGGTTGCGGGGGGCATTCCATGAACCGTTGTACTGGGCTTTTACTACACAGGGTTGGTTCCTGTGGCACCTGCATGCCAATGGGCCAGTTTATATTGTGCACCTGCCTTGAATAGTCCATAATGAGAGATCCGGGATGGTAAACCCTCTCTTCTGGATGATTACTTGATAACAGGCCTAATGGCGCATTAGGCTACGAGAGGTGTGTTGAGATGTTGACCGACGGGCTCTGAGTGCTCCCTTCTGCTGTGGGATTGGAAGGTTTGAATCTCCAATGTTTTCAAAGCTATTCTGCTATATCGGCTTGATGCCATTTCAAAGTAGCTGTTGAACATTTTGAAAATCAGTCAATTTGGAGCAAACTAACTCAATTAGCTGGATGGCTCCATATCATCCCAAGGAAAATACTGTGAGGTCAGGTCTTCAAGGCACATCGCATAGCATAGCACAGCATGGCATAGATGGCAGATTTGAAGCACTAAAGACCATTATTGTCTAAAAAGGCAAAAGAGGATTTTAAAGGAAGGGACAGTTTCTCAAACAAATTCCAAAACTGGTGCCCATGTGGAAGGATGAAGTGATTGGCAGCTTTTATATCTAAATGTTCATGGATGTGACTACGCTATGCATGTGCCAGCACGCCTCTGCTGCTTTCCCTGCCTTCCACCGCCATGGGTCTACCATACCTATGTGCCGTTCTGCACCATTCACCTAATGCACCGTAGTGCACAGATTCAATCCGTGCGACTACCCAACACTTCACTCCCGCAAACCACTGCTAGGTTTACACCTGCACTTGCATGGTGCGCATGAATTCCCACGCAACAGTCGAACACTGTGATTCCGATTCTGTGCACACAATCGTCAGTGCATCATAAATGGTCATCCGGCCGCGGTTGACTTTGCATCTATAGATCTATTTCAGAGTCCCAGGCAATGAGAAGAACACTGTTGCCACTTTGCCTCTAATCACTGGAGGTCCACAGCAAAACTCTCTAGCAAAGAGTTCAAACTAAAGAAAAGTTAAAGAGAACCTGAATCGGGAGGGAGGGGGGTCTCATAAAGCGCTGCATGGATGGGGCGGAGAGGTAGATCATGGGTGGAAAACGTCACCCATGCTAACTCTTGTCACTATGATGAAAAGACCACAGGAAGTGCTTTTCTGCATGGAATGGACGATGCTGGCTGGAAACCAGTTCCAGTAGCCGGGAGGCCCAGTCCCATTGCCCTCTGGGCTACGGGAGATCATGTTTGAGTGCTTTCCTCCAAGATGGACAAAGATGTCACAGGGGCAACAGGCGAGAAGACCATTTCCCCAGTCTAAGTAACAAATGATCAGCTGTAATTATAGAAATGAGGACATGCAAACGGGTTCTACATTCATGATAAGAGCACCTTCCTACCCTGTTCTCTCCGTGCCGCAAGCATTGGGTGAGAAGCGCTTGCCTGACGGGTGCTGGGACAGCCTTACCCTAAAGTTGCTGCTGGGCAGTCTCCTTCCCTTTGGGCAGTGCCACGTTACTCTGTCCCTTTACAGTTTCAATCGCCATGCCCAAAAGTATTAAGCTTAATATGGTAAATTCGCAAAGTTATCTGAATTGAGTGAGCGCGGTGTAATCACCGCTGTGCAATGCCCAGTACTTTGAGTGGGTACTTGCTGCGTTAGGTCCCATGGCCCACAGCACCAACACTCAACATTTCATCACCTCCTGATATAAAAAAGAATGAAGTAAAATAATAACAATAGGATTGGGAGCAGTCGGGAAAGTATCCAATTTTTTGGTAGAGCTTTTACGCGGCTACCGCCATTCATGGCTAACCGAACACGAGAGATTTAAGACTGAGGTTCAGGTTGTGGAACCACGCAGTCCTTGATGCAGGTTTCCACAGGGGTCCTCCCACCCCCCTATTCTGTTAAAGAATCTTCATCTTGCACCCGGCCAGTTACATCTCTTCCTGTGGCTTCCGGTTCTATAGCTAAGCCCTCAACACCCAGATCCTGGCAAGGCTTGTTTGCCAGCTGGAGTACTTTGCTGGTGCCTTTTGGTCTAAAATCAATGCTAGGAAGATTGGTGCGATTATGCGGGCGCAGGGGAGACCTCTTGGCAACCCGCGCATTTGCAAGAGTGCTTGAGTGCGCATCGATAGAGTTCACAGTCTGGTCTTGATACTGGACCAGAACATTTGCTGGATCCAAAAATCAATGCATCACCTAAGACATACCTTTTTTTCCAAATGAAATTGTTTTAATACGTTTCTTGTTTGCTTCAGCTCCAGACTCAGCTCCGCAGTGAATGCAATATTTACATGTCGGTTGGATCACGGCAATGCTCCCTCGCAGGGTAACACCGAGTATCAGCCGCGTTCCATGCAGCTCATGTAGGGTCCATCAGCCCACCCTCCACTGGGCTTCTCGAGAAGGCACCACGCGGTAGCTGCTGTGGATGAATCGCACTGTTTGCGAGTGGCCACAGCAATGAAACTCAAGGCTCTGTGCATAGAGGATGGCCCCCACTGGCCGGCATAGGCCCTATGTCCCTGTAAGGCCTTGAACGTGTGCATCTCTTCACTTAGGGAAGTTTCCAAGTCTTTAACGCACTAAAGACACCCATTGTCTTTGTTTTTGTCCTCACACTTCCTCTAGCGGTTATCCTTCCTAGCTTTCTCAGAGAAATAAACTCTTTGCCTTCTGAAAAAAAGCCTACAGTTTTTATCCTGAAGCCATCATTCATCCAGTGACTCAGTTTCTTAAGGCATTAATGTCTGATGAATCCTTCCTTGCCTCGCCACCCATGTTGGTATTTGGGCATTCTATAAATCTTTCAAGGTTTATTATATAGCACCTAGCTCAACACACCCTTCACTCCTCAACCTACCTGAGTCTCAGTGATCTGCTCCCCACTCTCTCCCCCCTGGTTGCTTGTAGGTCCCTTGCTGCCATATGCCCACCCTCCCCTCTTAGCTCCAGGCTCCCTTTTCCTCTGCTTCCCTCACTGTGTTCTTGCAGCTATGATTGTAAAGCGCTCTGTTGCTTCCTGAATCTTGGTCCACGCGCAATAAATACCCCAACAAGAATACCATAACTTACCACCAAGGAAGCCAAGGAAGGGGGCTCCGCCACCACGTCACTGAAGAATGCCAACATCCTAAAATGATTCAAACTTATCCCAAATGATGTATCGAGAAGAACCCCTCCATGTTCAGAATGTTTACGTCCACCTTCTTTCAAATAGTTCTTCTGCTGCTCATTTGCAGACTGATATCCTTGCTTCTCGCCGCGAAGATCATGCGCCCATTTTGCAGAATTTGTTATGTTACGTTGATTTGTACCGTGCACCGCTACCACCCGGGGGCAGTCTCCTATATCTTGGGAAAGTATGTTTATTTTCTTCATGGAATTATCAACGATCGCGCCCTCCCAAGCCACGGTCTTCCGATCCAACACCATTTGGCATGAATTGAAATTCCGGCCGGGGATCAGTTTGCGGCAGATTACTCCAAAGGTACTGATCAGATTTATTCCATTTTGTCACAATAATTGAATGTATTGAAGCAAATTGGCATCCATAGTTGATTTCTCTAAAGTATATATTTGAAATGCCACAATCCATCTGTTTTCAACTGAGCCTACGACGCATAAGATCGCAGAACGTCAAATCAAATTTGAGACTTAAAGGATCGCGCCTTAAAGACAAAGATACATATGTTCTCACTGCTTCCTTATAAATAAGAATTCTAGTAAAAGGATGATAAACGTTTGCGAACCAGAGACTGAGGACAGCCTGCCTGGAGGCAACATCATTCCTCTTTGTCTCTGAATTTATAAACAATCATGTACTCTATTTTCACTTCTGCCTGCCTATAGGAGCCAAGTATGTCAGCAGGCATTCTCCCTTTTTCCTACAAATAAATTAATCCTTCCTCTGGTGGTTTGAGATTATGCAGTGTATTGCAGAGCAGCGCCTTATCAAGGCTCATCAGTGAAGATGGAATTCATATCTATAAAATGCCGCCGGCACTCACGCCGCCATATTCTATCATTTTGATAAGGATATCGCAAATTCTGCCAAGCATCTCCAAACAAATGCAAAGGGGCACAGGCAACTGCCAGGCTCTTCCCGCCATTTGCTCTGGGTTATTGTGAGTCATTTATAAACTCCAAAATGAAAGATTTGTCATTTTAAATGTAAAGGTTTTTGAGTATTTAATGGCGCTTTATGGCTGTCAGAATCATTAATGTCGCCCGCCATGTCAGGCAGGCACAAGAGATGCTGCCATTTTCTTTTCATAGCAGAAGGGGAATCCGGCAGGCGTGATTTTCAATATCCTCAGGCACGATGCATCCAGGTTCCACCACCTTCTGTTGAGCAGAGTGAGGTCTTGCAGAAACATTTGGCGCGTCTCATCGTGTGCACTAAAACAAATAATGCGCCCAGATACCTTTGGGTTAGGTGTGCTCTACAAATGAACAAATGAATAAATAAATAAATGCACCCTTATTCTGAAAAGGCATTTGAATGTGTGCATCAGGGATGTGCACATCGTAATGCCCTTTGCGCATTTTCACATATCGGGGGTGTTTCTGCCTATTTAACACGCATCCTGTATTCAAAAATGGGAAGCGCATTGCGATGCACTGAGAATGAAGACATTCGCCAGCACCCGTTTGAAACAGGTGCAAGTGGGAGCCACATTGAATGACAAGGCCAGTTCTGAGCTTTATTTTAAAGTGGAACAACAGTGGTATAAGCCAGTGTTGTTCCAATTGCATTTCTATCCCTCAAATAGAGATAGAGATGCTTTACTTATTTATTTATTTACAGTTTTTTTATGCGCCAGCTCACCCGAAGGCATCAAGGCTTTGTTGTTTCTACAGAGTTTCACAGGAATTTAAAAGGCCCTTGACTGTGAAATTCCCCCTGTGCCCCCCGCACCGACCTGGGTGCTGTGAACCAGTCATATCTTAGTTTTGGGACCACGCGCCCAACACCAATGTTTCTAAAGAGGCTGGCCAGAGAATCATGTGCACAGCTGTCCAGCCCCATAAAAGTCACCAGTCACCTTTGAGAACGAGGTTGCCTGTGCATTTCTAAAAGTAACACAAATAAAAAAGTCCATACACTATGCTTTTTTTATTTGTGTTGGTGTTTGAGAATGTACCCCTAAGCACCTATATAAAGGTCTTTCAAGAGAACTGCGGGCACATGCACTGCACCTCATCTACTTAGGAGCAGTGGTTCCAAAACCCAACATTTCCCTTCCCTGAGCCATGTGCCCATCCTTTTCTTCATGCCACAATCCCGCTCCTGAAGTGCGGTCCTGCCATTTCCTACTACTGTTTTTACTTCATTTATTTATTTATTTATTTATTTATTTATTTATTTATTTATACCGCCCAATAGCCCACAGGCATCAGGGCGCAAAAAAGAAACAACATGAACTTAAAGAGTAGGGGCTGATTTATTCGAACAGCATCGTTTTCAGATTTTTTTTCTGAAAACAGTGTAACTTTCCTCTGACCGCATGGATACAGGCAGTTTATTCCAGTTGCTTGCCGCTTCCCCAAGCTCATTTGGCATGAGGAAGAGTCAAGAGTTGGGTAGCACTTGAGCGCATTGTCTTATGGTTTGCTTCAAGTAGTGTGTAGCTTCTCCATATAGGCATTCAAGCGTACAAAAGGTGACCATGGCCTGTGAAAGTCACATCTGGGCCATGTTTGTTTATTGGCATTATGTATGCCCAAGTGTTTAGTGGACTAGCCGCAAAATGAGAAACCATCAAACGCCTGCGATGCCTTAGCATTCTGGTAACACTTAATTTACATGATGGAGGCATGTGGGTTTTACAGTATCTTCCGGGCACTAATACTGATTTCAGCATCATTGCTTCCTTTCCCACTGCCCCGCACATAAACTCAAGGATCGCTGAATAATATTCGATGACGATCTCTTTTTCAGACTTCAAATCCAGACTCTAACTGCTAAGTTCATCTACCAACTTCCTGTCCTGGAAAAGGGGGCATTGTCCATGCCTTAGACTTCTCCAAAATCAGCTAATGGATAAAATGTGCTTGCTGTTCGACAACTACTTGCATAATGTGCAACTCATGGATTACAGAGCAGCACGTCTTCCAGGGCACTGTGAGTACATATGGAACATCCTTCCACGCACTATGAGTCCTGGAGAGGCCCCCGCCCACGCACAGCATTATTCTCAAGACACTGGGCATCATATGAGGTGCTTCCAGGCCTGTGAGCCCAAAGTGTCTTACAAAAGGATGAACTACTCTCATAAAGGAATCTTCACACCATTCCTGCAATCGCTTGCGTACCCCTTAATCTCAGTCAGATCATCTCAGATCCAGTAACGGTTCTATCTAGCCTTCATAACCAGAGGCGCTGCTAGGGGGGGCTGAGGGGGTATAGCCCCGGGTCGTTTGGTTGTAACCCTCGATAGAAGCTCAGGGGTTACAACCAAAAAGGCTAGCTAGCCCCCAGTCCTGACAGTCCCAAAATTAGCATAGCCCCAGATCTTTTCCAGACCTAGCAACACCCCTGTACATAACCAAATACCCTGGTGATCTTGAAATCTTATAGACCCCGATCAATTTGTGATGTTAAAAACTGTGTCCTGTTTGCTAGGTACCTGGGATGGAACTTTGGAATTGCAATTGGTTATTTATAACGCGCTTAATACCGAGGGGTTTCTCGCGAACCCAGGGATCGAACCTGCGGTGCTCCACGTCGTCTTGCTTCGAAGGCGAGCGCGTTGCCCCTGAGTTATCCTCCCTTGAACCTAATATCCTCCCCTGACAACTATCTACCTTCAATGAAAACCCTGTTCCTTCTTCTCCCTTTGTCACCCACCGCCACTCTATCGCTCTGGTGCACTAAAGCAACTCACGATGCAGGTAGGGCATTACAAAACTCCACATAAAATGAAGAAATATTAGAAGTCTATAAGGATGATTGGCACTACCCATTTCTAAATTGAAAATCCTTAATCCCTGCAAACATCAGAAAAACTCCAAGCGGAATGGCCAAAGGGGGGGCGTGGATGTCAGAGAACGCATCCTACCAAGGTGCTATAAGCCAAGGTAGCAGAGTGTAGCTTCTTCATGTAATGACATTAAGGAAATCAAAAGATTGACAAAAGTGCATGCAGTCAGCATCACTGGGCATATTGCCTTAATCTCGCCCTATACCATTGGAAGAGACGGCTGAAGCCACGCTGCCACGATAACAAACGCCTTACCCAAAAAAACATGTCTCCCAAAATGTTGTCCTCCTGAACAGATCAGTGCCATATGGGTCAAACTCGGCTGTTCCAGTGGAGACTTGGAGACAGAGAACCGGGACATAGCTTCCAATGTTTCCCTGAATCCTTTTTAGCATGTGCCTCTTGCCCACTCTTTAATATCCTATGTTGGGTTAAATGTTGATTTCGAACTATTTATACATTCCTATTATTTTATGGATATTGGTTTAAGCTTTTATTGTAATACTGATAAAAAGAGATTACAGCATTGTGTCAATTCCGTTCGACTTTTATTGAGTTCCTTTTGAAGAAACCCTTCAAAAGCTCATCTTTTTTAATGACACTGCCTAGCAAAGGACAGGAGCAATAGTAACAGGTTCAAAGATTCCTTACAACTATCTTTTCATCACTTTCTTCTAACCCTTTACCCTTCACAACAACTGTGCCATAGACAATTTTGCCCAAAAACCAGAGGTGCAATAATGAATGTGGTTCCTGCATTGTACACCTGTCAGGCTGCAGATGACGGGCATTTCAGTTTAGAGACAATTTACAGGGGCAAGAGGGCCCCTGTAAATCACGACAGAGTAGCCGATAGTTTGAATAATTGTCCCTTGTTTACGGTTTATCGGAGGTAGATCAAGGGCCAGTACACAGAGTACCCATCTGCCGGGAGAATTGCGAACCGAAGGGGGAGGCACATAATCAGGCGAAAGGGTCGAGTGACCTCTCAGTGGGCACAGAGTCAGATTGCCACCCTACCACTGTCATGTTACCCCTCACCCCTCCAACCCAGCTCCGAGAACACAGAAAATCTCAAGAGCCCTCCCAGAGTCAGCGGAGCGCAGAGGCATCTGTCTCCTGGCCCTGGCACATACATCAGGTGGCAGGTTTGCTACCGGTTCTTGGGATGGGTACCCGAAGGACAACCCAAGGGGCTCTTCTTTTGGCATTTGATTATGTTGGATAATCCATCTGTCTGAAAAAGAAGGGGATCATTTATGGTTGACAGTCATAAACATATCATTGACAGTCAGGGGCGTCTTCCTTAGAACCTTAAAATTGTGGCCACAAAATGATGGGGACAAAATATGAAACCAGAAACTGTTTCGCCCTCTCATGTTTGTCCTTTAATACTTTACACACCACTAGTTACCCCCCTCAGCACATTTAAATTTTCCCCACTACCTATACACATGAACCTGAACGTTACTTGTTACTTTGTCCAGATCCCGAAGTGTGCGATTTCCGTATGAAGCTACGCACAAACCAGCTTCCAGTCTTGGCAGTATGTGGAGCGAAATTGGGTTTACCTTGGGAAAAGAGATTCTGTAGAATCTGTAAGAATAGTACGAGTCAGCGAAACATGTATTGACAGAGTGCCCGAATTTAGGTCCCCTCTACATGGTGTCCTTGGGACACTTTGTCCATGACTACAATTTAATGAAAAACCAGTGAATTCTGGGTGTTCTGTCTAAATACGAAATCGTTGAGGGTTATACTAGCCCTGTACAGAGTCTGGAGAAGGGTTTTCCCTTACCTCGATATCCGAAATTTGTTGTAAGCTAATTCACTCTGTAAAGTTCTTCTGAGTATAAGGCTTCATTTTCTGAGATGTCCTACACAACAATATGGCCTAATGGAAAGTAGGAACATGTAGATTACCTCTGCAATTCTACCATTTTGCAATAGTTTAACTGTGAAATGTTGTATTTTTGTACTTACGTATGTATTATATTGATGAATTTGAGATTGAGAAGTGAATCTCTTCTTGAAAGTGATACAAATCTGCGAAAAGTGTTGGAAATTGGAATTTTAAATCTCATTTCATCGAAAATAAGCCGTTTTTATTGATTTTATGGTAATATGATACCAAAGGTTAAGATATGCATTTATGTCTTGTTTCTGTATCAGGTTGTATTATGTATTGTGTAATATTGATTGTAAAAGTTCTTTTGAACTACATACAATTATATTGAATAGAAATGTGAAACCAGAAACGGTTTCGCCCCCTCATGTTTGTCCTTTAATACTTTACCACACCACTAGTTACCCCCTCAGCAAATTTACATTTTTCCCACTACCTATTAACTTGTCCCACTTATGACAGTAATAAATGCTATTTTATAAGGGCTCTGCCCCCCCCCCCGTAGTCATCTAAAGGTATGCCTTCAACCATCCCAATGTCCAGCACTAGGTTGCGTCCCAAAGCTAGGTCTGCGCTCCGTAGACATCCAAATAAATGAAGTGGAGTAGATAAGGTCCTCCAAGTCCAATTGTTATTAGTTACATTGGGACTGAAAGCTATTCCCATCTGGAAAGTCTGTAGTTTCGAGGTTACCACAAAAGGACCAAAGGGCACCTTCCATCCAGATGGACAGGTTGTATAGGCTATGCTATAAGTCATCGTCCAAAGGGAGCAACGTACTGTCCTCATGAACCTAGAACCCAAGGACTCTGAACTAGGGTGCTAGTTGTTAGAAACGCCCCTTCCTGCCTCGTCCATTCTTCCCCATGCATTCTAGGGATAAACGCAAACATCCAATGAGAACAGTCACAGAAGACCAACTGGCCAATAACGCACATGGAGACAATTGTACATCGGGTCCCATGGTGCAAAGACTCATTACGGGTTATCCAAGTGCATGGTACAGAATCGTACACAGTGTCATACCATAACTTTAATTTCACTGAAACCAAGTCTCGACAAAAATGTGTTATTTCCTGTGCGCTTGACATTTGCCTTACCATTTCATCATCAAATATTGCCAAATTCTTTCTGCCTCTCTCTAATGAGAAAACTGTCCCTTTTGACCTAGCAAAAGTAAGAGAGATAGGATAATTTAGATGATCTGGCAAAATGTTCACTCTGGCTCCATTAAAGCTGCCAATATATTCTAAAATTGCCCCCCCCACCAACCTCCCAACTCCAGTGCATAGTCCCACCCTTAGAGAAAGGGGTTTTACATGTTAAGGGAACACAATTATATAGCTGTATTCATTCGTTTTAAATTGCCAAACATTTATGAAAATAAATTCATCTACAAGATGTTCATTGTTACACTGTTATATTTCAGCTGAATCCACTGGCAGTGGGACATCTGTGCAAAGTCACTGGTTGAGGCAAATCTACTGCAAATTCCCTCAATCATTCAAACTCTTGACAGTGATTTTTGAAGAACACAACCTCCAGTTTGACTTGAGTCGCAACATGTGCAGCGTATTAAAACGCGATCTTTCCTTTCCATGGGTTTTATATGTCAGCACTTAATATAAAGCACTTGTTTCTTTCATATGGTACAGAATAATGTAACATGGTGGCATGGGAAAGCTCATAATTCTACAACACTCAAAGAGGTTAGGAAAGCCTTCTGTTTGGTCACTAAGGCAACAATCAATGAGGTATTTGTGAGTAATGTTAACACCATGTCGATTTGATGTGGGCATCTTTCACAGGCGAATGGGGAACCAAGCTGCACTGCATGGATGAGTCCACAAAAGGCTGAAACATGTGTGTAGTTGCTTGGGATCCCATGAAGAGGGGACAGGGCATAGCCGCTCGAGCTGGACAACTTCCGCTGTTAGCAAGACAAGGAACGGTTTACAGGTGGATGTTCCCTTTCTGTATTGATGTGGAGGGGCTAAAAACTATTTTATTTTGGTACGGTTATCGAGAGCAATGGTAGTGGTTATGATCAATTCAAAACGTTCAATCTATCACTTTTTGGTTTTACGGTTCATAGGTAAAGATATTGATAGTGCTTGGTTGGTCTTGAACCACAGCTTCAATTCACTGTCTGGTTCCTGGACTGTAGTGGAGATCATCTGAAGATATGTCCAGTCCTGAGTGTCTACCCATGCAGCACACTCTCACTGCTTATATCTGTTAGAGACCTTACAGTATGTGGTGTCAGCGTTGTCCACGACAAAGGACCACCGCCTTCAGCAGTTACTCCATTCGTCTTCCATATGCCTTAGATACACAGGATATTAGTTATGGTGTCAGAGACATCTATCTTAGGCGCTTAGCATGATGATGGAATCTAGTTCTTGGTCATAGAATATTTACACCCAACATACCAGCTGCTTGGGTCTGAAACCTCATGTTTGTTGAAATGGACTGGTTAATCATAGTCATGTTTGGAGGCACTGAAAGTTAATAGGCGCCCGCCCTCGTGGCAAATATAGTTTCCCCCTCTAGTTCATACTTTATTAAACCAACTTTACACCTTACTTTTATCTGTATTATAAATTAAGTGGGGGGAGAGGTAGCTATTCAATATGGTGGCTTGGAGAATTTCCGATCAAGATTTCTACAAATACCCTTCCCTTATTGAATGAGTAACTGGTTCACACCTCAAATCTGAAAGCAACGTTTATGTTTTTGTTTAAATATATTAAGTTATGTATAAAGTAGCATTGTTCTCTTAGACAAAGACTATTTCCTGGAAAAAAAGGTTTGCATTTGAGCTAATTGGCATACCCACAATGCTTTACTGTTGTGGCTCAGTACTGGAGGTGAACTTCCAGCGATGGCTACTAGGTGGCGTTGTGGAATGTGTGACTTGGCTCAACTATTATGCCACCGGTTTGATAGTTGTCATTTTGTACAGGCACACTCTTGGTGATATAAGAATTGCAATGTTAAGTCTCTCCCAAACAGATCCTCGGAGCACCTCCTATTAGGATGCATCGGTGCTGTCCCAGAATACATTGGCAGGGAATCTAGGTACTTTTATTGGCAATTGTGTAGATATACTTGGTGTCAATCTCCTTTATCATGATTGGCTTTACAGGTTAGCAATATGCAGTATTTTAGATTACACAGAACACCTGTGTAATCACATGGAATGCACAGAATGGTGGGTAGCTGTTTACTTTTAGCGGCAATGTATCGCTCTGTTATTCTGAAGAACTAAATCTGAGTGGCGGTTCTGTTGGGTGTGATCTTTGCTCAATAACCTTGATCAGACAAGAGCCTGATTCTAAAATCAGGGAACTTCCTGCAGTTGCGCATTGCTCCGTCGTTGCATGGATTTCTCCTGCTATGTAAATTTAGCGTGGCAATTTCTCTCGTTAGAGGAGAACATTATCCTCAAATTTTCCATCGAATGCTGTCCATTAGGCCTGGAATCCTGAAATGAACTGTACAGTCTCTACGTGAAAGCTCTTTCAGATCCTGTACTGCATACGCTTCTCACCGCTGGCCTTGTGCTTGGTAAGGGGCCTCACTAATTTGTAAGTGTAAGGAGGAAAACTGGCGTTCAGAGAAGCTGCAGCTATTTGGATCTCGTGTTCCATGAAAGGTTGCCATTGATAAAACTAAGGGATGGGAGTAGGCGAATGTTGGTATTTTAAATCTAAATCTATTCAATGACAGCTCTGCTGGCCAATGAAATCTCCCGAATCTAGAATCTGTTCGGTGACAGAGAAGAAATCATAGGTTCCAGACAAAGGGCAAACCCTGATGACATCACAGTCACTGACAAACTGACGATTGTGCACCCGAGAAGGAAGGAGTTAGCGTAGGAAGGGCGATGCAAGCTTGCTACACAGAAGCAGAAGTTAGACCAATGTCAAGAAAGTCCAGTTGGGGTGACCAGAGTAGCACACTCAGAATTTAAGATCGCATTTCATCTTTAATGCATGCACACATGCACGTTTCATCAGTACTTTCAGTGTTTGGCAATGAGTGGATTGGATATGTAAAACTGGCAATTGTCAATCCATTTTCAGTAATGCATAATAAACACCATACACGAAATTGAAAAAGTAATGTATTTCATAGTATGACTTTTATTTACCTGACACAGTGTTTATGCTCTTCAAAACATTGTTCCCAAGGGTACTCACATTTAAATTATGTGGACTGTACAGTGAATTCCCTCCCAAGCCATCATTGTATCCGCCCGTCTGATTGATAACATGGCGCAGGGTATCCACCTGTACAGGAGGAGACAAAATTCATATTTCCATTATTTAAAATATCATAGTCCACAGCATTCCACAGTCGACAGAGCATTGGTATTAAACATGAATAGAAAGGGTCTAGTGCCTTCCATCAGACATACAATATGGATCTGGGATAACCAGCCGAAGAGCTACATTAGTGAGTACAACACAGAATCTTCATCTACAGCTTGATATATAATGATTGCGGCAGACCAAAGGAGTGTTAAGGGTCTATCGCAAGCTGTGACATCTTCTCCAATGTTTCTGTGTAAATATGCCTGTGTTTACAGCTGTACGGTCAAATATTGTCTGAATAAGAGAGACACTGACATCTTAAAGGAATCAGTGCATTGTGTATTCTCTTATCAGCAGCAGAATGACTGTCTGTCTTTGAACAACCATTGCAGAAAGGGTACCTGCCTGCCAGCTCGTGTTGTCTTCAGAGAGCACTGTCACACTAACGAGATCTCAAACGTGTACAGAAAGGAGAAGTTAGCTATCTAACGAGATCTCAAACGTGTACAGAAAGGAGAAGTTAGCTATTTATAGAGAATGTTTTCCACTTGACTTTGATCTGCTTGGTAAATTTGGAAATTATGACTTTAACATTACAACTATAGAAATGAAATGTAATTCATTAAAATCCTAATTGGTTTTCAATGTACTGCAAAAGTTGTGTTGTGTGCTTGTGTAATTCACTATGTGTAAGGTTACCTGTATACCCAAATCACATTAATACATTTCTTTTAAACTATAGATTTTTTCTGAGGGCTGTATTGCACAATATATATTGCTTGGCGATGCCATATATTACCCAAAGGTAATGCACTACTGTATGCTTAGTTGTAAAAGCTGATAGGTTTTAAATGTATATACGACTAACCTTTGCTGATCAGAGAGGAGAGAGAGGCAATAAAAAATCTGCCATGAGATGAAGAATTTATTGCTTTGTCTTACCATCTAGTTAGTGGAAGGTGGCTAAGAAAGTAGCAAAGGTGAACGTCAAGTGGAGGGATTTTGGAGCATAGCCAGGCTAATTTGGTGTGAGCCATTCTCGGGAGGATAGCTCACGGGAAACGTGCTCGCCTTGGAAGCAAGACGACACGGAGCGCCACAGGATCCATCCTCGGGTCCACGCTTAGACACCTCTGGGTATTAAGCGTGTTATAAATAACCAATCATAACTCATAGCCATGAGAGGGCCTCTAAACAGAAGTACTGCTGGAAGCACATATAACGTACACCATACAATCATGAATACCCTTCTAATTGTAATATCCCTTTTCTCCAGACTTTATGGAGCTTTACTACCCTCAGTTCTCCCTACTAATGGTGCCGACAACAAATGTGTTATGGTGAAAGGTGGATACGTATGCGGCAGGATGTTTGATAGTGACTACTGCTCCCCTATTCCATAGTCCCGCTTTCGCCAAGTTTCATATGATATCGGTGTCCATGGTGCCAAATTTGGAGGGCACTGACATTCCATGCACTAAATGTGGACAAGGATACGGGAGAATATCCCACACCACAATTTAGGTGTTTGATATCTTTAAGACAATTTATGAAGGGCTGTGATCCTGGGGCATCCGAGTTCATAAGAAGCCTGAGGATTTAATCGATGAGCAGTAGCTGGGATAAAGGGCCTCATTACATGGAAGGCGGTAAGGGTTAACGGTCACCGGTAATGGTACCAGTGACCGTTAACCCTTACCGCCTTACTACGAGGTCCCTTTGCGGGTTGGTACTTTAACGCCTGCTTTTTAGCAGGTGTTAAAAACCAACCCGCAAAGGGATCAGGGTGCTAATTACGGTACCGCAATTTGCGGTACCGTAATTAGCACCTTCCCCATTCCCATTATGCCCTATGGGGCAAAAATGGGAATGGGGAAGGGCAATGGGGGAAGGGGGAATTACCGCCCCGCCAACCTTGGAATAGGGCGGTAATTCCCCTTTCCGCCAAGGCAGTGCCGGTAATTTACCGGCATGGACCAAGGTGCTAAGAGCACCTTGGTCCACCGCCTACCGTGTAATGAGGCCCAAAGAGTCTGTTTTCTGATACTCCAGAAGGGAGGGGGTTTCAGGGATGGCTCGCCAAACCTTCCGGCTATTGGCTTGACATACTGCAGTATCTTACTAGCTACATTGTAAATAATAATGTTAAGGCCTGTCAGTGTGTTGTTCTTTCTGTGTTTAAGTATGGTGAGGTTTGTAACTGTTACCCTCTGCTGTTACTAGGCAACAGGGCAATGTGATGTCACAGCTGCTCTTCCTGCACCCTTGAAATCCTCTCCGAATGACAAAGGCAGCAGCTAAAGTTTAACATCCTAACTAAGGAATGCTATCCACTGCAGCTGGCTTGAAGAAGATGAAGATTGGAAAATAGATCTTTTGATTTAAATTAACATATCTATGCAATGAGAGATCTATTGAAAGAGGCAGAGAAGAGGGCAGATAGATAGCCAGACCTTACATTACACAGTAATTTGCGGTGAGCTACATTTTAAACTATACATCATCACTGAGGGCACATACCTTAAGCATGTATTAATAAATATTGTGCATAGAACGGCTAAGCACATCCCATGAGTTATCATGGTTTATTTTGATAACTGTGATTTTTTTTGTACAGTGATAATGATTTGTGAAGTAGACATTTGACTTGTATTTCATTTACTTGGCCAAAAGGTCACACAAAATGGACTGTCTAGCACAGTAATGACACATGTAACAAAACCTGTGACACTAAATGGATACACAGACGTGTACCAATGGCAAGGAAAGAATACAAATGGAGGCAATTATGAAACACAGCATATTACACTAATTGAGGGCCTTGTTTCAGCACCAATTAAAAAAAGTGTTTAAATCACACGAATGGGTTAGAAAAGTAAAATTCACAAGGTTTTAATAGTTTCATATAATATTTATAGGCACAGACTATGGAATCAATATAACTGAATGGTATGCTATGGGTCATTGATGCACATGTGTGAAATACATCCATCCACCCAGCTATGAATGACAATGCAACACTCACATACAAGTGCCATTTTCCAATGAATTTTAGAAACATGCACATCTTAGAGAAACAATGACTAACTGGCACTGAGAACATACATGAGAATATGCCTTAAAAAGCCACTTCTGAGTTCAGGTCTGAAAAGAAAATGAAAAAAAGACTAAAAAAGACTAGAAACAAGTATAGATGAGAAAAATGCTTTAAGAAATGAAAGTCAGGTGTGCCCAAATCCCGCTCCACGAGCTCAAGTCAGAGCCGAATGCACTCACAAAGAATGTCAACTCAATCATGGAAAATCACAGTTAACTTTGTGGCATGTGATCGGTTCTAAGTCATGCTGGATGACGTTTAGAAGTATACAGTGTGGATTCGGCACGCGGGTGCGGAATAACTGGATCGAATCGAAACAAAGGCTTCTTTTTAGCCCCAGTAGAAGGGCCCTAGATGGGGCGTTTCTCCTACCTGTGACTGCACATTGGCTCCGACTTGGGACCCCTGGTAAGTATCCCCGTTCAGACTCTGCATGGCCATGAACATGTCCCCAGAATTTGGAAGGTTAAAAGAACCAGAAGAACCTGGAAAGGAAAGAGGGCAGGAACTGAATATAACCCCAAAGTTGTCAAAGCAAGAAATGAAGATAGAATGAAAAATTAATGAGAATATATTTATTGAAGTTTAAGGTTCTGAGGCCATAAGCATAGTGTTTCAATACAGACATCACAACTCCTGCACTTAGAAAGGGCCTCTGCACATGCACTCATAGTTACTAAGGTTTCTTTGACCACATTTTCCTTTCTATGTTCATTGTCCCTCAAAGAAGCTGCGCGGACTAGAGTTGCGCACGCTGTACGACACTAACTGAAAAAGCTTAGCCCACAACAACAAGTCAATGTTTTATCACAAACTGCAAGCGTGGACCAGATTTTAGGGCAAGTGATATTTAAAAATGCTTTACAATGTACTTGTTTCAACGCTTCCAGTCACTCCAAATTACAAAAAGAAGTGAAACATTACTAAATTAATTATCATTCTTTTAACTAAGCACTAAAACAAATGAATTGTGACAAATTATATATGCACATGTTTTTCATGTCGGTGTACTTTTTATACAAATATGGTCATCTCTGCAAGACCAAATAATATTCCATGTTTTAATAGCAGTGGGGTGGTAGTACAATGCTGTTCCACATGCACAAACACTGTTTGCAGATGTGCAATTAATTACATTAGCACCAGGACACTCTTGTGCTGCGTTTGCATTGGTGCTCATTTGATCACGAATTGGAAAAGAGCTTTAGCTCATTCGTCAAACATACCGAAAAATTGCCCGTGGGGCTAGTACTGAAATCAGTGTTACTGATATTCATTTATTTTAGAGCTTTGCTAAGCGCTCTCATGTTGCATTGTGGATCTTGAAATGCGAATTACCCAGCAGTAAATTAAGTGATTTTAAATTGATATTTGAGGATTTCGGTTGCGTACAATATGGTGTATGGTCTTCCCGATTTGGTAGTCAGTTTCTCAAATTAGTATAGGCTATGGAGCTAATTCACAAGAAGTTACTTACTTTGAGCAACTCCTGGGGAAAGATTATTGAATTCAACAAGTTAACATCAATGGCTCCGATGTACTCATAGTATACTCCTCCTGGAGTAAACGGAGAGTACATAAGTATTACTTCTAGTAACTTCTTTGTGAATCGAACGGTCTGCGCTAAGCAATAAGTTAGGCGTAATTCTGAATTACTATCAGTAGTGACTTTGTGAATCAGCTTTTTGTTATCGTCACTTGCAGGAACAGAGTTCACTGACGTTGAAAGAGGAACTCTACACAATTGAAGGCTCATGATATTCAAACTGGTTAAACCGTGATGTTTCCTGATGTATTTTTAAAACAATTCGATTTGCTATTTGCAAGATTAAAAATATATGTCAGCAATGAGGCATATGTTTTTGTTGAGCGGAGCCCCGGTTTGGTAACGACTCAGGATAGTGACGGAGCGATCGAAGACATGCATTTCCACAGGAGCAGGTCCCTGCAAGTCAAACATTGCTTGCAAACACCTTCTGGAAAACAGCATGGCAGGCCCTCATGTAGCGATAAGGAAAATGCTACTGTGAAATAGCTACATGTTTGCAAGCAAGGAGGTCAGAGCAGAGATAGTTGTGCAGGGCAGAGAAAGGGCAGTTCTGGGTTCTAACTCCGGACTCCATCCTCGGAAGTTGTGCACCCACGCTAGAAGAAGCAGCCAAACCTCGCTGCGGCACCACAGCATGCAAAAAGTTTTGCATTTTGCCCAGGGAAAAGCAGGCAAAAAGTCAGTGAATACGAAAGGCATACATGTCAGGTGGCTCACAACTGGGGAAAACAGTCAGTTTAGGCAATGGTTAGTCCTGTCGAGCTATCTTTTCATACTATAGAATATGCACCAGTCTGCTATATCAAATGCCACTGATTATCACTAATAATAGAGGGGAGGTACTGCATGACTCAAAGTTCCGCCTCAATATTTATTGGAAAAAAAGGACATATCCCAAAGCCTGTTGTACATGTATGTGCTGTCGTGCTTCCAACATGCACCCTGGTCCTTGAGTTTACAATTCACCCTACAGTGCAATATTGACCAATCAATCACAGACTGTTGACATGTGTTGTCTAAACTCTCTGTGAAAAAGACCTATGAAACACTCTGCCGGGCAAACACCAACACCAAACTGGACAACATCTGCGTATAGTTTGCCCTATTGTTCATCCATAGGTATTGAATAGTGAAGCGGGCCAACACAGAAATCATCAAGGTCTTTCCCCTTTGGCAGCGTGCAGCTCATGCAACTTCTGGTGCGCGCGGCCCACATTAAGTGATCAAAAATGAAACGATTCATTTCATACACTTTGGGCTCGATTCAGATGCAGGGATTAAAATCGAAAAGTGTTGTAAGGATGCACAACACCACTTGAGTATTTTTTACCTAATTGCAAACTTTAGCAAAAAAGGTGGCAAAGATGAACTACTGGCCTTTTTATACAAAAGGAGGATTATCACGTAAACCTTGCCTCACGCCTTGCAAATGTGAATAGTTACCCAGACATCTGTACAGCAAATGTTCCCACACTATTCTGCTCAGAAACTGCTTTTTTCCCATGCGCGTAAAACCCATTAAAAATGGCAGCGCTTGGCTGGTGGTGCCAACTGACCAAATTGCAATAGCAATGTTTATTGCACTGAATTCCCGCGGTGTATGCTGTCTTTTTGCACATTCTTTTGTTGCTTTGGTTACACGTTACCGGCGCAACAGGTCATTATTATTCTGACTTTTCCGATTTTTTTTAAAAAAATGCCTATCTGGTCCATGTTCACCATTTACCTAATTTGTAAAATACAGGGTTTTAGGTCAAATAACAAAAATTCTGTCAATTCCCTACGTAAATGAGAAAACATTCAAATTAAACTCAGAATGCACTTTAAGAAAAACGTTTGAAATATTTGCAGCTCCACATCCTGAGTCGATATCCTTGCTGCAATAAATCTCAATGCATCACATGGAGGCCTTGTAATGATGCAAGGAAACATGCACATTTTGGACCCTAAATGCACTTCTTCAGAAAACTTCACAGTTGGCCCCTTCATAGCTCATAATCAAGGCATTTTTTTCTAATTGCATTCTAAAAAAATGAAATATATTATAATCATAAAATGTGATGGGTGGAAGGTTAATCTTAACCAATGGCATAGCTCATGTCAACCTTCCGGGCGTCATTGCAGAATTGGACCAACTATAATATGCAAATCAGTCTTGATCCTGCCACCAATTGGAGCAGTCCACTAGGACTGCAAGGCCACGTCCACTCTGCATGGAACCACAAACAACGCCAGACATGTTTCAGCCTTGTTGGGCTTCATCAGTTAGTGGCAGCTTGATTCCCTGTGGAGCAGTGAGCAAGGGACCCAACCCCTCTCTCACTTAGGGAGCCAAACTATAACCAAAACAGGTAATGGTTGGAAGGTTATGAATCCATCTTAACCACTGGCATAGCTCCAGGGAACTTTGCACGCCCTCGTTTATCAGCCTAACTGAGCCATTGGAAACCGTCTAAAAAATGGAGTGGTAGTTCCATACCTTGTTTATGTGAAGTAGAGGAAGAATCTTTTTCGTTTTTGAGTTAATTTACTTTAGGAACAGACAGTATTATGCAATATGCCTAGTGCAATGTAGGCAGACATCGGCAACTGATAAACTGCTTCTAATGGGCTGACACAGAAACCAGGAAATGGCATAATTCAATGAATGGTCCTTTTCCTTTATCTCTCCCTCTGTCTACCTGTTTTATCGCTACATTCCCCCTTTTCAAGATTCGCCTCAAGTAACATCTGCTCTCTGCCTAATCGTGATGTCTTGCTGTGCCTGCAAAATTTGTTGCACCATTCTGTTTTGAAATTGTTCAGGTGTAGAGTGCTATGGAAATACAATAAAATACCCCAAAAATACCAACATTTCAAAATGTTTGATTAACCAGGAAACATTTATTAAAACCAGAATCCTGCTACTTACCAGAATTTGGCGTCGTGGGCGAGTTTGTCTGGTTATTCTGCACGGCTGCGGCCACTGCGTGCGCGGCCGTAACGGCGGTTTTTGCGGCGTACAGGTTGGCTTCTTCCTGAAACTTGCCAATGTTCTTCTTGTACCTGATTCGCTTATTGCCGAACCAATTGGATACCTGTTGATCAAAGGTAAACAAAAAAGCGCATTAGTAACAATTGGCAACAACAGAAGCAAGGCCAAAGCTAAGCTTGCCACCATGAGCAACACCATTCTGAATATTCACCTCATATCCGGTCGGTGCATGGATTCATTATTTATTAATCAAGGACCAGCTAAGTTTTGACATGGAACTGGACATGTACTGGTTTGTCAAAATACACGAAGCTCGCTCCATGTGGTTGCTTGAGGAGATTAAAAAGGCAAACCTGCTGTGAATGCGGAATTACGTCGGAAGCCAACAATTCCGCCGGCCAAAAATAGTCTACCGCAAAGTTATGGCCTACGGTTGAGTTTGAGAGGGAAAGAAAGCTGATATGGAATGTGATTGTTCTTTGTTTTTGAGCTGGAACAACCTTGGCAGCGATACAGTGAGAGAGCGATACAGTGAGAGCGATGCGTGGTCAGATGAAAGAGCCCAGAAGAATATTAATCAACACTGGATGAATTACGGCTTTGTCGTCGGCCTTTGAAGACACTCAACTTTGGCCCAGATGGCCCCCAGATCTGCAAATATTAACCATGGGGCTGGGGTCCTCTTTCTGAGCAGGACAAAAAAGTGTAAGGACATACCTGCTAGAAGCAGATATCAAAAAAAATATCTGACCACAGAATTACTTGTAATTTCCTTTAAACAATGAAGCTTGTGCAAGTCATCAGCAAGCCCTGTAGCTAAGGCAACCCCATTATTCAGGCGGCGGCCAAGGCAAGGCAAGACATCGCCTTCACGATGTTCTGCTGGTGCTGTACACACAAGAGTGGTTTGATCGATTACTGTGCTGTGAGTTTGGGCTTTACCTCTGGGAGAGTGGTAAGAGCGCAAGGGATTGGAAGTACCCCAACAGTCGGCTCCCATTTGTAGCTAGTATGTGGGGGTAAGCATGTTGCAACAGCAACAACTATCGGTCTGTAGAGGATACCTTTGGCTGCTTGGCAAACAATTATGGGTGCAATAAGTTGTGAACTTTTCACTAGTTTGCACTGTACATTTCCTTAATGCATATGGGGAAAGGTCACTGTCCGATAGTAGGTGACGGTATCTCTTTCGTAGTAAATTGGGGATGAAAAGTACCCGTTTGATCTGCAAAAATCAGGTTTAGGATGGTCACAAAAAAGGTAAAAAGTTGACTAAGTTTTCTTAACCTGTTTTTCTTCTTCCAAACTTGATGTGGAAAGTAAGGCTACGGCGGACCATCTCTGATGCTCTAACCATTTACATATCTATAACTGCATTTGTATGTATTGAGGGTACATACTCAATACATACTCATACTCAATACTCAATACATACTTGAGAGAATTGCACACTCTTAAGTGAGTGCACACTCACGTAAGAGCTCTCTTAGTATATGTTGCACTGATAGGGCTGATGACAGTGGACCTCAGAATTTCTCAAAGCCTTATCTAAAAAGGGCTGGTGCCAAACAGAAATACGCCCAATTGTCACAGGCTAGAACAGAGGTTTGAAACTTGCAGCTCGCCAGGTGTCTTGGACTACGACGTCCATGATCCCTCACCATTGCCTGCGCCGGATAGGGCTGATAGGAGCTGTAGGCCAAGACGTCTGGAGAGCCAAAGGTTGCAGACCCGTGTGCAGACTTTTTAGTAAGATTTTGCTATGTTGGTCTTGGCTCGGTTTCCTCAAAGGGGCCCTTACGCAAAGATCTTTGCACTTAATGCTCTTTTTGGATATTTGACATAAGTAATTGTCGAGGTGCATTACACGGTCCCAATGCATATGCGATTTAGGCTATTTGTGCATTGCTTGTCTAAGACAATAAAAGACACTGGAATGCTTTTCAGAAAAAGCACATATGGAGGGGCCTCCTCTTCCATCAGGTCTGGGCCAATCTCAGATCGCACTCTATCTTGGGCTCGATTGGAAAGATGCCTTTTTGGACTAGTCTAGTGGCAAAGAACGAGCACATCACTTCTGATAAAACCGGTGATTTCAAATGTTGCTATTACACGAGAATAGGTCATTGAAATTCCATGACTCTTGTTTGTCACGCTACATTCCTTCTACTTCGTCCGAACCATACTGTAGGTTTAAAAGACAGATAGATATATGTAACTCAAGATCCTTCTGCGACTGTATAATAGTTCTAAGCTCACGCGTCTTCCAAGCAAGACAATAAGTGTGAAAATCGGGTACAACTCTTTTTAATTCTGCAATTTGCTATAGATATATATATATATTTATTATTTATTTTTTACTTCCGCAAGTCCACTAATGGGGCATGAGGTAATTATTATTATTATTATTATTATTATTATTATTATCATTATTATTATTATTATTATTTATTAAGACTACTAATGATCCAAAATATTAAAAGAATATCTTGGAAGATTATCTCCCATCGCAAATAAAGTTTGGAATAGAATATGATCAAATTCGAGATAAATTGGGTTGCCGCCTGCACGCTCTTTTGTGTTGCTAGCGTTGCATGTATGTATTTGCCAGCAGCGGTTTTGCCTCTAATGATAAAATGGTATTGAACGCTGCCTGTCTGTTCCCTAGCCGATTCACAGAGCGCGCTCTATATTTCGCACTTAATTTGAATTTGTCAGTCACCAAGGCGATATTAATGAATCCTCTCTAATAATAATTCTGTAAAACTGATTACTGCTTTATTAACAGCTTCCTTCCTAATGGAGGGCGATCTGTCCATCAACACTTTCCTCTGCGAGAATCCATTGCTTGTCTACACCTCTGGACCAATCAGGCATTGGCCGTAACTAATAAAAGTTTATTTAATTCTCCCAGTAAAAATTTAATATCGCAAGCAGCCTGGGGGCGCTTATGTGAGTGGATGCACTAAATATCAGATTGCTCACGCTCTCCGTCCCAATACTTCCCAATCTTTAATATTGAGGCAATTAAAAGTAATGGGGCCCGCCACAGCCACTGAGGGCAGTCTTTCCTTGATATCTATTGTTTCTTAGGATTACCTAGAGGTTAAACTAACAAGCAAGGTTTAATTGGATGCAATGGAAGGAGCAGTGATCATTTGTTGTTTGACCTGCATACCACTTACATTCAATAAGAAAAAATGCTGTACTATTCATTTAGTTCCCTGAAATATGTAAGCCACTGTCCGACACATTTCAAAAAATCCTGCTACGCTGCTCTTATTCTGCCCCTGCGACGCAACTTCACTTATACATTCCCAGTAATTATTTAATATGTAATTACATTATATCCAGTTAGTCTCTGCAATGGCTGAACACCTACTGCAGACTGAAAATAATAAGCAACATTTGACACATATAGGCCTCCATCAGGGACTAGGAATCCGGCATCAGAAGACATTGTCGGCATGTATTGATTTATAGATGGGTAGCTATTAACTTCGATGGTATATTCCAGCGAAGGGTTCTGAGGAACATCTGATAGCAAGAGCAAAGCTTGGCTTTCTATGATGTCACTCAAAACCCCAAAGTCATAACAGTGGATTATGATTACAATCAATGTCTGCTGTGACATCATATTGGGAGGATACATTATGTTGATACTTTGACTCTGAGTTTCATTTGTTTTGATAAGAATTTACAGGGGATTGTTTGGGTGCTGTGATTTTCTCCTACCTATAGAACTATAATGATTTCTTCCTATGAAAATGTCATCGATTTGGTCAATCATCATACAAGATGCATGATTTGCAGTTATCGTATAAGAAAAATGACACATTTTGGAACAATTTACTGGGCCTATTTAAGCAATAGGCCCCGAGCAGATGGCGCATTACCACTTCAGATAATGCCCCAGGGCCCATAGTTACAGGCCCGAACCTAGCGAGGGCCTTAATAAGTGGCCTGAAGTGGTAATGCCCACCCCCCCGCGAGGATAATATATGTGCATATAATTGTATGCACAACATACAATTATAGGTGGAGTATTTCTCTTCCAATGCAAAGATGTGCAGTGTCTTTCTCCATGGAATGCTGATTCTGCCACGCTGAGGTTCAATCGACACACTTCCCCACATAACAGAACCCCATCCGCCAATATCTGTCACCTGCTTCACCTGGTTCACCTGCATGGCATCCCACACCTTTTCTGCTCGTTATGGGGGTTCACATTTCTCTGCCAAACTTTTACCAAATGTAAATGAGCAGCGACCAAAACATCCCCCGCAAAAGGTGTGCATTAAGATTTAGGGCCCGATTCATGGAATATTTGCACGGTTCAAAGTGTCTTTGCACTACTGAAAAGTGACTTTGCACTGCCGACACAAACCCTGATTCATGGAACCGTGCAAAGTGTATTTTTGTCGTGCAAAGTCCGGGCAAAGACAGCGCATAGTCATTTTTGCAGTACAAACTGGCGTTGCCCGGAATTTGCAGGGCAAACATACACTTTGCACAGTTCCATGAATCATGGTTTGTGTCGGCTGTGCAAAGTCACTTTTCAGAAGTGCAAATTCACTTTGAACTGCGCAAATATTCCATGAATCGGGCCCTTAAGGCTTGGCTGCTGAGCAAGTAGCACAGGGAGCAGTGGATGTTGGACATCGCTCTTGCTTTTCAGATCAGCGCTATTAGTCGGACGCGGTTTCATGTGTTTATATGGCAATATTGTATATTGAATGCACATATCTCGAAGATTTTATATTGAAAAGTTTTATAGTGAATGCACTTTTTAATTTTTTTTTTTTGAGGGGGGGGCCCAAACCCCTGTTTCCAACCCCTACAAAACCCACCCCAACCGTGTCCCAAAAATATTTAACCCTTTACTGCACCCCTAAACGCATTCAATATAAAGGTTTTCAAAATAAAAAATTCAATATATGGGCATTCAATATAAACATTTCGATATAAACACTCTATACCGTTGGATGTCAGCTTAATCCAGCTCCGCACGGGTACCCCAGATTACCAGGGTTTACAACAGGGCGCTCACCTTATATATTCCAGATGAAAATGTATGTAAGCAAAATACTTAAAATTGTGTTCATTGCTCCTGCTTTTCAGTGAAGCATTCTCTCATAATAGCAGAGAAAAAAGAAGTACCAGGAAATCTACATGCTAGCTGTCGCTTCGCATAGGAGCCTTGTATTTAACATAGGTTTTAAAAATTGGGGCTTTTGGGTCCATTAAAAAGTGGAGAGTGGTGGCTGGGATTGTGTAGTGTTGTTTCTTTTGTCTTATAGTTGGTGCAATCTACATTGGTATTACATTTGTTCTGTGCTGAAATAAATAAAAATATAAAATTAAAAAATCAACAACAAAAAAGAAAAAGGAATATCCGAAAACAGCCCTGCTAGCTGAAAGTGTACATTAAAAACGAAGCCAATACATGTATACATTGTATTTATTTTCAGCACTTCTCTTCAAATGAAGAATTGTTTAATAGCAAATTGGGCTGCGCACGCCTTTGCGGATAAATAAACTATGTAGGAGAGTAAGTCATTATTTCCTTTCATTCGCATCTGCCAGATACCTTTCCTGTACTAATTGCAGCATGTTGCTACCTGTGCTCATTAAAGTATAGATTTCAGCCTCGCTTTATCTGAACCTCTGACTGGGGGGATCGTGTTCCCCACAACAGTTGACATGGCTGGCACTTCAAAGGGGGCGACCGCGGAGAGGAACAAAGAGAGGACAGGGAGGCCGCTGACATTCGTGTTACCTGAGCTCCCAAGGTAACGATGTCACTGCCTTGTGAGAAACAGTCGCCGGCACGTGCACCCTAGATCAGGGATGCTGCATGCACAGGTGAGGGGGATGGAGACAGTGTGGAATACTTTTAATAGCATTCCCTCTGTTAATCTATTACTTTTCATTATTTGACTCTTGCTATCCGGTGAAATTCCCCAATTCCCCCAAAACAGCCATTGGTCCCATGGTTCCTTTGGTGACTTTCTATATTGCCACGAAGGGTCGCTGTGAAAGGACCTCTTGAACAAGATTACACACCTTTTCAAATATGTTGTTGAAAATGGCCAAGGCCTGAACGGTCGACTAGTGGTGGGTGGTGATGCTAGTGTCAAAATGGGCTTCTCGGAACTTCATGGTCCATTTGATGCTACGGAAGATTCAATATCTGACATCCCCGCTGTCCAATCGTTGGACGATAGAAGGGGTAAGAAGAGTTTTTGGTGTCTTTCATATCTAAATGAGTCTGGCCTGGTTCCCTTAGCATTCTCGGATACCCCCCGGTAAGACGACCCACAGGGGAAATTTAAGAAAGAGCAGCACAACTGAATACTTCATAATCCCTAACTCTTACTGTGTTAATGCAACAGACATGGAAGTAGGCTGTGTCTGCAAAAGTGATCATAGCCCTCCTGTACTCAAGTATGGTTGAACACTGGCATCAATAAAAACCATCTGTGAGTGAAGATTAATTGCTGACCAGCCCATGTACAATAAGCAAGGGCTATGGCGGTCGCAACATCATTTTAGGGAAAAATTGTCCATCTTGCAACCATTAGTTACACAGGTTTGATCACAAATATCTCAGGAATACGATCAATTCCAAATCGAACAGATTTTTGGAAATCCTCTTATGACTGTAGGCAAACTTGTAACAAAAGAGAAACCCTACCAGCCAAGTCCTGCAAACCATCTAAAATGGTTTCATGAGGAGTGCAAAGAGGCACAGAAGAACTTGCTTGCAGCAGTAAAGCAAGACATACCGGCTCAAAGTGATATCAAATCCTGTAGGCGGATGTATAAAAAAATGCGATCGCTGGCGTCAAACGGAAAGGTTAGGACAGAGGAAAGGGCAAAGCACGGTAGGGCTTAAATGAAGTAATCTGCACAAAATATTCTTACGATTTGTTCGGGTGTGTCACTTTGTGACACTGCAGCCAACCTGTTTAAGATTTTCCCTTACACTAGCATCAGGCCCTAGCCATCATGCTACTCCTTTAAGGGCAATTAGATCTGGTAAAGCGCAACATAGATAGATGCGTATCCATTTTACAACCTGCGTGTGAATAGATGCGTAGACATCCGCCTGTTTCTTAATATTTTACGGCTAATTTCATTCTACATTATATCATCTGTTTTTCAATATAAACACTTTTTCTGAAACACCCAATATCGCTTTGATGAAATGTGAGTTTTTTCAGCAAAAATAGTTTAATTCAAAAGAATCTGTTTTTCAACAAAATGGCCGCCAAACATTCCATTTATTTCAACTGCACTACTTGCTAACAGACTGTTCCAATACATTTTAATAAAGCAGGATCGAATATATAAATGCCCAGAACTGTATAGAATATCTGTACTTTTATTTTATTTGTATTTATCAATAGACTCTTGGCAGTAGAAGCAAATACAGCGTCTGCAGGTCGCGCAGAATTCAGCCATTAGGCTGATTTGCTCATTACCATGTTGCTCACACATTTCTCAATCTCGGAGGAATCTTCATTGGTTGCACATACAACAGAGGGTGTTGTTTAAAATCCTTTGTTTGATCTTTAAGTGCATCTAAGGGACTGCCCCGAGATACCTTGTGTCAAAGATCTCGGTTTATCACCCGGAGCATTGTCTTTGTTCATCACGACAACAGTTATTGGTGGTGCCTCCCTCAAATTCTGTGACATGGGGCCTCATTACGAGGTTGGAGGTAGCCTTGCCGGTAAAACCGGAAAGGCCGCCTCCAAACTCGCGAAAAAATCTGGCACCCGGCAATGAGGAATTACCGTGGTACTCCGCCTTTGCCGGACCTGGTAATTCCTACATTGCCAGGTGTGCTTGCGGGTGCTGCTCTACCCGCCAGGTCAGCACAGCTCGTAGTATGGCGGTACGGTAGCAACTGTGCCGGTAGGGCTACCGGCACCGTTGTTACCGTACCACTATACTTATAATAAGGCCCATGGGGCGATAGACGTTTCTCTTGTGCAGGGCCAACAGCTTGGAATGCCTTACCCTATGAACTCTGCAAAACTGAGTCCTTGTTGCAATTCAGGAAAAAATTCAAAACCGATCTGTTCAATTAAAAGTGTAGACAATGCAGGTTTTCTGGTTCTGTACTGTTGTTACACCTGCGCCCAGATGCAGTTTGTTTGCCCGCTCAATAAATACAAAATACATACATACATATAGTATCAAGTATTGAAAATGAGATTCAATTGAGTGCAAAACCTTAAATAACATAATCCGCCAAACAAATGCAACCAGGCGCGGCTCACAGACGATCTGCACTTTGTTGCATTAGTCGCCTCGAAGCCTGGACTGATCTCTCTTCCATTTTTCATTGAAGCAAACTATCCCGTCGCATAAAATAATAATGAGCATCTTTTCTGTTCCCCATTACGAAAAGGCCAAATTAATTAATTGGCCTAATTGTGTGTTTCATTTCCAACAATACAGCATCATTTATTTATCATGTTAATTGCAATGCAAAACAAAAGCCCATGAATTATTGCTGAAATGCTTAATCCCTGAGACAAGTAGCTGAAATGGGAAAATGCCATGTGAAACTTGTTTTTCAAATACATTTATCACCCAGGAAACTACGAAGGCTGCATCCCTGTTCAGCACCGCCAGTGCGCACATCTGATGTCCTTCTATTCACTTAGAGGGGTCGATTCTCACAGCGTTTTCATGTTCAAATGTGGTTTGCGCCTGGGAAAAGTTGAATATTGTTTAGGCTTAAATTACATATAAGCCAATAAGGCAAATCTCTTGAGCATGCTTATCGGTCATGCGTGTGTAATGCATGTGGGAGCTCCAAGGGGAGGGTCAAAAAAGGAATCCGGGGGAAGGCTCTGCATATGTTGGTGAAGGCCCACACCGCTGTAACTTGCATGGGAAATCCACCAAAATGTCACCTCCAGAATTCCGACTCTCGAAATTCTGACTTTATTTTCTTTTCGACGCCCCTTAAACCACATATATATGTGTGGGGGGATATGGGATATAATAGTAGTATGGGGGCTGCAGGGGGGTCTCCTCTGCATGAGGGTTGGAAAAAATAAGTACAAAAATCTCTGCATTTTCGGCCATGGGAATTCTAGGGATCGCAGTAATCACATGGATCCTCTTGCAGGGGTTGTCACAAATATTTACACGTTTTACAACACATATTTGCACAACTACCTTGCACAGGTGTGATCTATGTGCTCTATGTGTAAAAGGAACAGTACATGATGAGATCATGGGTCATATTTGATGGCATAAAAGAACATGCAGAAAGCCACCCTTTCGGTTCTCATTGGTCTCCAGGTCGAGAAAGTTAGCACAGGGAGTTCCTGACTTCCATTCGGGGAAATGTGATTAAAATTAAAATATTCCTTTCTTACATGTGTGCTCCTGTGAGCTTATGCTAAACAACGCTTCATTGTTTTTCAGACCGTGCTGATTTGAATGCAGCAGCTTTCAATCTGGCGGCCCGCCATAAACTGGCTTTATTAATATCTGTTAAACATGTAAAGAAATAGACATTTTGTAAACAAGTATGTATATTTCACAGACCTGGAATGTTATGATGAATCAGAATTGTACTTCATAATTGACTGGGACCCAAGGTTTTGAAGTTATGGTTATTTTTCATCAATGCATGTACCTTTATATGTATAATTGTCCTTGCTTTCTAGCTGTTTTGAAAGTCTGTGCTTGTGAAGTCCATGATGAGAGCTGCAACCATTCATGTAAAATTGGCAGCAGGTGAATGGAAGGAGGCAAGGGACATGTAAAGAACATGTTAACGTTCTTGTAAACGTATCATGCATGCTGCGCTGATTGCATGAATGCTTGCGTTCATACGTGCACTTTCCTTGTGAATTCATGATACCTACATGGGCCCTTTGAACTTCCAACCTGCATAAGTTACACGTTTGTTGCAGAGGTGTTCTTGGGCTCTCGTGTCCATTTGCACAGCTTAAGTTCCTCGCGCACTTTCTCATCCTTGTGAACTGACCCGTCATGGCACAGACCTGTGGTCTGCAACGTTTGCCTGTCTTGATGTTTGGGGCTACAACTCCAATCAGATCAAGCCAATACATTGATGGTGAGGGAACATGGGAGTCGTAGTCCTGCAGACCTCTGGCATGATCCTGAATGAAGCGCTGTAGGACGGGATCAAGTCATGGATTTAAATATGCTGCATGCTCTAGAATACATTTAAAAACAGTGATTACAAGCATGAAAAGGACAAGCCTGACTAGATGGCTGAGTTCCAAAATGTTAACTACTACAGTGCAGTGTTGACTATGAACTACTGCAAAGGTCACAAATGCGCCCAGGTGGCCCCCAGATGCATGTTAAGCCCACCAATAATGGTTAGACTCTGAGGATTACTGCCAGGTTTCCAGAGTACTTTGCTTTGATATCTGGTCTTATGCAGAGATGATGAAAAGGGTAGAAAGACTACATATCTGGGATGATGGGTGCAGTGATGTCACTAATGCTGCATCTACTTGCATCTTATAGAGAACAGACAGGTATTTAATCTTAGGAGTGTGCATGGTAGTATTTGACAGTCCAACAAAGCAACACATTCCCACTGAAAGGCTTGGTTGCTTCCTGCCATCCCGCCAGCTCAAGATTCCATTATTTCGATGAGTGGCGCATAGCATTACAGCGGTTACACAAAGACGTTACTACTCTTGACTTAAACCTGGAGAGGTTTATTGGATACACAAAGATGCTACTATGAGTAATTCTAAATGTACTCCTGAATTTCTAGTGATTTACTAGAAGCCAGTCAGGAGCAAGTCCAGGGTAAATTCTGGAGCCAGTCAGGTGTTAGTAAGATGTAATCATAGTAACCCATTTATGAATCAAATAGCCTTCTGCAGGGTAAAGTCAGGAACAGGTCAAGAGTACGTCAGAGTGATTCAGAGTAACTCAATTATGACTCGAATAGCTCTTTCCGGGTTAAGGTCAGAAGAAAGTAAGAGTTATTCATAGTAACTCATTTATGAATCGAATAGCGCTCTACGGGTAAAAGTCAGGAGAAAGTTAGGAGTAAGTCAGAGTTACTCATAGGACCTCATTTATGGCTCGACTAGCCCTCTGCAGGTTAACGTCAGATTTATTCATAGTAACTCATTTATGAGTCAAAGAGTCAAATAGCTCTGTCCAGGTTAAAGTCAAAGTTATTCATATTAACTCATTTATGAATCAAATAGCCCTCTACGGGTAAAAGTCAGGACAAAGTTAGGAGTAAGTCGGAGTTACTCATAGTACCACATTTATGGCCTGAATAGCCCTCTCCGGGTTAAGATCAGGAGCAAGTCAGAGTTATTCATAGTAACCTCTTGAGAATTAAACAGCCCTCTCCAGGCTTAAATTAAGGTCAAGTGAGAGTAACTTCTATGGAGATCGCATTGAGTTGTTATCCTAATTTTCACTAACGCTGCAACGTTTGTAACACAGATGTGGTGTGCTTCACAGTCCCACACAATTAGCTGTTTGTGTTGGGGGGCCCCCATGATGGTTTGCCGAGAGCATTAATATCAAGGACGAAGGACTCTGGCCGAACACTAGATTGCCGGGTGGGTGGACCCCAATGACGCTCGAGAACTTCTATCAAGGCTTAAGGGGATCCGCCACAATGATCTGTTCCCGTGCTGAACATTCCGAAGGTGCAAAAAGTGTTATTGGAAAAGCAACTACAAATACCATGACCGGTTGGTATATCGCAATATTGAACAGTGCTGTGCCCTCCAATGTCCATGTGCCGCAGCTTTGCGATTCATGGGTGCGTTTATTGTGCCTATGCAGGTACTTTCTGGTGTGGAAAGCAAGGCAGGCGGTTCGAGGAAACTATACCATATATTTTATGAATTAACGATATTAGAAATAAAACATAGGTTTCAGGATGCATTCACTCCGACTGCCTGTGAAAAATTGCAACCCTAGCTTATGCAAGCAGAGGAGTACTTCATTTCTGCCAGTTTCCTTTGTTCTGAGCAGAGGTTGTGGCATGTTGTGTGGCTGCCGTGCACTGAGATGTTTTGTGCGGTGACAATGCCTTGACAATGGCATGCCTGACTGTTGTGCATGCCGATACCCGGCAAGAGGCTCATTTGCAGCATAAATATCCTCGTCTCCCAGCCATAATAATCGATTACCGAACAGGTGATTCAGTTTCTCAGCTGAGCTTTTCCTTATTGACTCATTCAAAAAGACATCAGCCGATGAAATACAATGAAGCACCAGTTATGCACCGCCCCCTTCCATGCCACCGCGCCACCGCTTCACGCTGCTTCCCAAAGAAAGTCCTTGTTCGAAGAGTTTAATTTAACAAGAATAGTAGCTCCTGCTTTATCTTTAATTTATGAAGACTCGGACCCACTAAGAGCGAACACATCCCACCAGCACTGAGAACCCTGCATTGGTTCCCAGTCAAAATACGAGTCTTCTTCAAAACACTCTGAATAACCGACAGAGCAATCCATGGCCCACGAGCGAAATTCATACAGGGCAAAATCTCCATCTACAAACCAAACCGAACACTAAGGTCCAGCAACAACATTCTCCTTGAACCAAAACAATACTCAAAGCAGAAATGTGGGGGATCAACTTTCTACTGCATCCCGGCAAAACTTTGGAACTCACTGCTAGCATCACTAACTCACCCTACTAAAAACATTCCAGTATCCTGCGTACTCACCCTCAAAGAAAGCACACACACCCTACCGCAGAAGCAAACTAAAACCACCACAAAATGTACACACTCAGCAACACCCAACTAAACACAACACCCAACAGAAACCTGACCCAAATAAACACAAATCATCCTAAACACACTCATACAGCAAACACCACCTAACCCGTAACAACTAAAAACAAACCCAGCACACAGTGACCAGTTTTTTCTGAACTAAAGCTGCCAACAACACATCACAGCTCTCTAGTGCTTTCCCTTTCTATCGCACTAACTATGCCCTTCCAGCCCACCTTCCTGTTCAGAACCGCCAGAGTGCCTGGAGACCATAAAAATTGCAGCGATGCACGGTATAAGTCACAATAACATAGCATGTGATATATAAACTGAAACTGTTAATGTGTGGACTTGAGACACACTGGCTACAGGGTAAATAGCATAATATACTTTTTCGTGAAGCTGTTAAAGTATTAGAAACATGTATCACCTACTGAAAATCATTTGCACACCTATTTATAGATACAGTTCAGTCTCACACTGAGAAGAAAACAACCCAACATGAAAGCCCTCTCTTTTGCAAATACCAGCATTAGAGCATAGTATTTTAATGAAATGTATTGTAAATCAGGAAAATATTATATGTCCAGGGCAAAGAGAAACAAAGGATCTGTCAGAAAAATTGTGGGACTGTAAAATCTGAGCGTTAAATCTGTTAGAGGCTGTAGTTAAAGGGCAGGGAGAGGGATGGTTTTAAGTGAATATTTCTTGGAGGAAAATAAAGACTCAGGGCCTGATTCATGGAATTATCTGCATGTAAAATAGGGCTTTGCGCGCCAAACCGCGCACAAAATACAGTTTGACGATTCATGGAATCAGCTGCGCAGTACTTTTTCGTACTTTGGGGGGACTTCACGCAGGCTCGACACATCACTGCATGATGCCGAGTGCCTTGTGCGAGACACCACACAGAGCATGGGCATGGCTTGCGCAAAGGGCAGGGTAAGGGGCGGAACTCGGAAAATTAGGAAGATCAAGGGAAAATGTGGGTGTTACGAGGGACACTCGCAGGCAGTCCATCGCATGCCCACTATTGTGTGGAACGATATTTATTCATGGATCCGAGTGAGCAACCTATCGGCGGGGAAATGGCCATGCAACGCCCTCATACTATCCGTCACCTGAAGGTAGGTGCACAGACACCTGTGCATAGGATTCACCACACAGAGGTAGGAACTGGTGTTGGATTTAGGGGTGCGTGTATGCAGTCGGGGTGCCGATCTAATTTAGGGTCCTCGAAATGCAGGCCTGCTAGCAGGGGAACCCATGCACTCTTTGAAGGGTGCATTTATTCACGCCCAGGGAAACATGCAAAGGTTCTGGCTGTTTTTGCTTTGTGTGGTGGCGTTTTGGGGGCGTCCCGGCCGCGAATTGCGTATACGGTTACTTTGCGCAAATAATTCCATGCATACGCAGAGCGCGCAGAATATCTTCTGCGCACACGCTCGCGCAGAGGTGTTCTCGGCGCGCGGGATCTCTGCACACTTTTCCATGAATCAGGCCCTCAATGACAAATTCAAAATAAAGAAAGTCAAAATATTGACATCATATGTATTTAGTTATTTTTAAATGTACACAAGAATGATTTTTAAAAATGCACAGCAGGTGTTGCAGAAAATTCCAAAATAAAAACGTTTGCAGCAGCCCAGCCCGCTCTCCCACATAACCCAATTCCTAACTGTTCAGATGGTCGAAACATGGGGTGCCACAGTTACGGCCCCCACACTTTCATGGCTCTTTCACCTCTCCCGAGCCCCTACGCCTTCACTGCTAAGGCTGTCTGTGTTCGTCCTGAATTCCCGTAAGAAATCATTGTAGGCTCCGCCCACTCCTGCAGTTAAGCGTTAAACAACCAACAAACACCTTCATAAATGCTAATTTAAAAAAAAGAGGTGAACAACCAGTTGGCTGCCAGGGCGGAAAGAAAACAACAGAGGAATGAATATCGGGACAAACTTTAAGGAAGAATTAGTTTAAGGCAAATGTTCTCTTTTTTATACATTAACGTGTAAATTTTACTGAACTATATTTTGTTCTGGCTATCTAGGTAAGTTTGGCATACCAGCTATGCCATTGTAACTTCTTTAAAATATTGGTGTTTTAAATAAGCTCTTTTTGACCCTACTCTTGGTCCTATTTCCAAAGGAATAATTGTATTTTTTTAATATACGGTTATGTCAACATGGATTGTATTCCATCATTTGATTTATTGTATTGAAGATTGTTTTCACTCATGCTTTGCACAGCCCTCATACACAGGCCCTGATTCACAGAAGCGTTTTATAATGGCGCAATCCCATAGGAAAACGCTCTGTGAATCAGGCCCTGTGTGCCTTGTTCGCGCTGCAAATGGGTGATAAATAAATAATGAATGGCCAACGATAAATAATGCAAGGGTTCTGTTGCTGCTACATGAAAGGGACAGGCAACATGTCATGCCAGCAGGAAGAACGTTGCATTAACTGCAAGTGGCAAGCTGGATCGATTTTATATCATTATACATCATACATCAGGGCACCTACAAGCCTGGTCCCCCTTCCATGATCGCAAAGGTATCGCACCGTGCACCGACACGGGCCTATTGTAATCTATTGCTATCCGACTGAGTATGCCCACGTCACAAAAAGTCACAAAAGGGAGGCAGGGCATTCTCGGTACTGGTGGGGATCCGACGGAATTTACTTCAAATCAACATCAGAGCCATAAACAGCCAGTGTCCATTCCAGACGGCCATTTGAACAAGACTTTTCCAATAGTAAGCGTGCAGCTATCCTGTAACACCACAGCCTTTCGGCAACTGCTACTTTTTCGGGAGTAGCAGTTGCCGAAAGGCTGTAAGAGAAAGATCTAATGCACGAAGAAAAAGATGGTGGATGGATTTTCAGTGCTCTTAATAATTGTGTTTTGAAATCGGAAGAGTGGGACAGCCTCAGAAGAAGGGACATTCCCGAAACACGTGTCAGGCTGATCTGGTCTACCATTAAATTATGCACAACTGTGCATATTAAAAAATCAACTGTTTTGGCGCAGTGTGATTGTATAAACTTTGTATGACACATTTCATAAACTGTGAACTGTAGGGCAATACATCCACACTATACAAATCACCCGCAGCCGCAGAACAGACCAGTATCGTTATTAATTGCAAGCGCTGGTGGTCTCTGTCTTACCTTGCCCCACTTTCCCTTGCATCAGAGGTTAGGTTGCACAGCCAGTATCACTGTTTGCAATCATCTTTAATTGACACGCTTTGGAACTAGCCGAAAATTACACAGCCGTGTGGATTCACAGGGAATCCCGCATGCACCGTGAGCAGTGTGCGCCAGCTGCACATTGCACACATCAATGCGGCCGATTCACAAAAAAGAGGACGTCGCCGGTGCGGCAAATCCCTCAGGGACATCCTCACAACACCAAGTACACCTGTGTTGTTAACAAGGAAACACAATCATAAAGTAACACATCCCCCAAATTCTCCATGATCTTGAGAGATTGATACTCTAGAATGCACGCTCCAAGGCAACTGGGGTACTTTACTCTGTAAACCTCCGCTACCTTTCCATGCACAATGAGGTATAAAATCACACAGGGAGTCCATGACCTCACAGTGCATGAGTCCATGGGAAGAACGTCCGAGATCAGGAACCTAGACTTTGCTTTCCACAAGAAAAAACTTTATAGTCTGGAAACAATGGTGAACTCACTCCTTCACACAACCCACCATATGTGCCTCAATCTTCACTTTCTTGTCCTAGTCTTACAACCCTCATTTCGGCATGCTTTGTGTTCCTTGCCCTCATAATAACATGCCTGTTTTGCCCTTCCATCTATTCAATTTTTAATCCTTGTATAGTTTGTTGTTTCGAAAAGAAGACATTTAAAATAGCAGTCAAGACATTGATGTAATTATAAATACCGTTGATTACTGATGTTTTCACTCTACGTTTAGGTTTAAATATATACGGAATAAGGGTCCGTATTTAAGGTATTTTATTTAATTACATTGTAAACTCTCTTACTGAAGTGTGCATAAACTCTTCTGCCTTTCATTGGCACATCAAGGTTGTGTATAAAATCCAAAGGCTAAGAAAATGTTGTGTCAGAATACTGCTCAACTCTCCATCTCAGGCATGGAGAGCCTGCTCCCTCTAGCCTCAATCCCTGGGTAATGATCGCCCCACGCGTGCCCGCTGTTGGTCATTATTTCATTGTTGGCAATCTGCCCTGCATGATTACTTGGCTACTGGCCACAGACAGAACCGCCACCAGCCCAAACATTCTAGTCTCCAGAGTTCCTCCAGTGGTTTAATGACACAGTTACTTTTGGAAAATGTGCGATAAATGGGTAATCAATGCCTGTTATCCGATCGCTTAATTAATGAGTCGCGAACGATCTGACTTGGCGTTTATCAACTGCGGGCCACGGGCCGCTCTCTCACCTGCGATACTGTGATGCTGCACTTCTTGGCCAGCTCCTCTTTGGCTTCCTCGCTGGGGTAAGGATTGCTGAGATGCGAGTAAAAATACTCATTCAAGATTTCCGTGGCCTGCTTGCTGAAGTTACGCCTTTTTCGCCTGTAACAAGATGGAGAAAATCCGATTTAAGACATGACCATTCTTACATCAAATGTTTCATTTGTACTGCGAAGCAAACACTTCATGGCGTACAATGAAAAAAGGTATCATTTCTTCATAATCATAAACAACAATTAAAATAATCTCTAGCTCTCTAGCCAGAAGGTCTAAGGCACTGTTACTCATTACACAGCCTTCCCAGTACAATGTGTTCTACTTCAACTCACATGGTCCTCAGCCAGCACAGTCAGTGGTGAAGGATCATGGCAGTTGTGGTCCATAAACCTCTGGAGGGACATATAATGAGTAAGTATGGTCTATGGGAAATGACTGAATATCAGTGGCCATGGGTTTCAAAATTCAGAATGATGAGATCCAAATTAGCCGACTTTGACCTCATGTGTCCCATGTCGAAATCTAAATCTCCAGTCCCATGTGGACAATCAGTTTTGGCTAAAATCTAAATCTCCAGTCCCATGTGGACAATCAGTTTTGGCTAGATTCCTAATTCCATCACTAACTCCACAGCTTTCGACATTTGGAATTGCAACCATCTCAAATTGAGTCAGTGGTCTCCTGTGGCTGTTATGAAGCCTGCTGAAGCTTCTTCCAAAGATACGCTTCAAGGGCAACACTGAGGCTGTGGACAACGCTTGGACACCCAGTACTGGGGTATGGTAGGGCAGGGGAAGACAACAGTGCACCTTTGAATGTTGAAGGAAGAATGAAGCGGGGGAGGGTGGGGACAACCTGGCACTTGAGTAAGGCAGAGAGAGGAAAATGGGTGGGATAACCATGCTGCTTCTTACTCATAACACGAATGATTCATATATTTCTCCGGCATCCTGCGCAAGCACTGTTCGAGAGAATATCTTTCATTATCCTTCCAGCTATTCGTTGCAGGTGCAACAGCCCTTTCTTGCGCAATTCGTACCTCTAAAGACAGATGTCAGTCACTGAGAAGCAGGATTTGTTATACTGTATGGGCAGAGCCCTTTCTTGGCCATGACCATGTTTGCTCTAGTCCTAATCTCTTGGTAGGTAAAAAGAAATGTGTACGTGAGGAATTTGCCATGATGTCAACGGAGAGTCATCGACAATATGCAGACGTAAATATTCAAACTGTTATGGGCTGACAGTCCCTCTGTTGCTGTGTTCCACCAGAGCTTTGCACTGTTTTAAGGACTGACCTCTGATTTCTCGAATAAGCGGTAGTAGGGTTTCATTTGCTCAAATAGTAAAATTACTCTCTTAGTTTCCTAACCCTTGTTCTCTAGTTTGAGTAGGGAGTATGTCGTCTAAAAGCAAAAGGGCACAGCGGTACTGTTATCCAAAGAACTCTGTGGCCATGTCTCAAATAACAAGCTACCTCCAGGCCCTTTGTGCCTTGGACCAAACTATTCTACTTAAATCCACTGAGAGCACTGTTGGGCCGCATTCAACGAGTAAGGATGGTTCCATCTAGGCTCTATTATACAAAAGGATAGGGAGGTTTCATTGCAGGATAATTCGTAGAATTTTAATTCGGCAAATATTTTTAACCGATTTTGGCTGAAAATATATGTGGGGGTTGGTAAAGGTAATAATTAAGGTGGGGAAGTGAGAGGGCTTTGGGGGGTCTCCCCCGCATATATATGCGGCCAAATGCTATAAAAGAAAATTTTAATTAGACAAAATCGAATTTGACAAATTCTTTTTGATAAAATCACATAGAAACTTTTACAAATACTACTAGTAAATCTATATTGGTACCATAATCCCTCATCTCGTTAAATTACTAATATGCAATAGGGGTTCCACGTGTAGTGGGTCATGCTCTATGTGAAGGTGTGTTGAGAGAATGTAAAATAGATGTCTGGGATATTCCCAAAAGAATAGCCACAATAAAGGAGATTTTTAAATAGAGGAACTATCGAAATGCTAGAAGAAAGGCTGGCCGGGCAGGCGAAATGAATTTACAAGTTCATGCTTACCCAATGGGGCTATTCACAATGGGGACACGTTAACAGCAATTAGAGTAATACCACTGAATATCAGGAAAACTTTCTAGTAATCAAAATCAAAGTACTGCCTTTCAGGAAAGCCGCAGTTTAGAGCCATTAATTATTATCCAATTTACTCCGCTTTAGTAGTATACATGGAATATACACAAGTGTTAGGTTCTGAGGAAGTTCTTCTTTAGGGCGAAACACATGTATAGCATTATGTGGTGTAAGACCAGATGCGCAAAAATACTTAATTTTTTTTTGCAACCTTATATAAAGCCTGATTGTCAATCAATCTATTGCTCGTACATTTTCTCCATTCCATACTTATATGAGTATCTCTACTAATTGGGTGCCACATATGTCACAATAGCTTTGTCATTTTTGACACGTGTGGGTATTAATGCCAATTGTAGGAGAATGCAGACGACAGGGAAATAAAAACGAAATTAAGAGTGTGCAGTGTTGCTGATATTTCCAATTTTAAATACAACACAAACTTGTTTTCCACCTTGAACTGTTTTTATGGAATAGCCGCGTAGGACCCATTAAGAACTGATGTCATAAAGTGTGTGCACCACATTTCTCTGAAAACCTTCATGCAGTGACTTTGGGCTAAGACCCTAATCAAGGAAAAGTGACAATGTTTTTCTTGCACGAAATGTGGCCACACTGGAGGTAACTGGCAACAGTGTGAATATAAGACAAAAAGAAGCTACTTCTGTGTAGAATCTTGACGCGCGCAAGAAAAGGCTTTGCCAAAAGGAAACCCCGTAGCTCCTTCATTTATATGTGCACAGAGCTAGTCAATAGAACGTTTTTAGGTTTAGGTTCTTGTTTTTGTGCAAAATACATACATGCCAACCCTTCAGATTTAGGTGGGAGACTCCTGATTTTTTCATTAAAAATAGTGCTATTTTTTACTGTCTCCCGCCTAATATAATCATAACCCCAATGCAATCCTATGGGAAAATTACATTCTCATGATTTCTATTGTGAAATCTCTCAGGGGATCTAGAATGTTGGCATGTCTGAAAATAGGTTCTTTCAAAATGCCTTTTCAGCAGTTCTGGTACAGTTGTATACCCCTACGGCTGGGGGATGGCAAGAGAACGTGTCCCGCGCCTCGGTGCAGTGTGCAGAGACGTAACGAACCTGCTGTGTGACACGCCGTTAGTCTCGCGATGTTACGGGCGCCATTTTATCCTGAAATGGACAAACCCTTTCCCCAGAGCACTATTTATCTCGTTGCTTCGTGCGCTGGTTTTGTGTTTACCTTGTTTCCTTTTGCAATGATTGACCTTATTCCGCTGCTTTCAGGGGCCCTCCAGCCGCCCCCCCCCACACTCTTTGTACTTGGCATAATTTGCTACACCTGAAAATGATTGTGTGTGTTTTAAAGAGAAGTGCATCATCGCTGGTCAACGGGCCAGGTCTCGCCGGGTTTGAGATCCGGCATCAGATGTCTCCCCAGATCTCCGACCCGGCCTGCCTCAGTCCCGACAAGGCTTTCCCGAGTGCCCAGCTTTGCCAAGGGAAGCTGGGGCCTCAGTGATCAAATCTACTCTGTGCTCCTCTGCACACCCGTCATTTGCGTGTTTGAATATTTGCTGAGCCTGTGTTCTTTTTTCTGGCCTGAAAGGGACACTACGGGAACTAATGGGTCAACACTATCAATGGAGTGGGGGCCATTACTGTTAAAAGCAGGTTTTCTACATGCTGGGCACACTATTGTTTTCCAAATGTGCACCTTACACTTGCATGAAAAAAATGTAATTTCCAAAATTAAAAATGCTGCTTAAACTGGCATTCAATCGTTTTCTTTGAAAAGTGTTTCTTTTTTTGTCGGACTACCACACAAATACCCCATCATTTTTGTGCCCCTTCCTTTGTGTTTTATCACAGGTTACATTTATAAAGATGTTATAAGCTTGTCAAACTGCTTAATCATAAATAAATGCTTTAGGTGTGCTGGAAGCAGTTATTAGGAAATAAAACACTGGGATCATGGGTGCCAACTTTTGATTTTCACTACAGGGGCAGAAATACCGCCACCTTCACCCTGAACATAAGCAAGTGACCAGCCCAACCCATGCTCTGGCCACACACATTTTATCGCACTTTTTTTAATAAGGAATTGAAAGAAGTCATACGATTAAGAACCAGTTATTAATATATAATATCTCAGCCACGGTCTCTTAACATGCTGAGTTACCCCGTTAGCCTTCTCCTGTAGGGTGTGTCTATGGATCCCTTAATGTACTGAAAATGACTGTATTTTGGGTGCACCACTGCCATGGAAGTGATTTAAAGTGGACTTGATGTACAGTGTGGAGTTTGGAAAGAAGCAGCATGAAAGAAATTGCACCCATTTTTAAACTATATTCTGCCCCCTCCTCCAAACCCCACCCCCACCCCGGTACTTGTGGAATCCCCCTTTGCATTGTTTACATTTCCACCTCTAGAGAAGTGACAAATGTCCTTTTTGGGGCAACATGTGGCAGGGGGTTCAGAACTCAATTTTAAAAAGAGGAGCCCTGCAAAATGGATACAAAATATCAGGGATGAAGTCATCGTGAAGGTTAACAGGCACACAGTGGAGTCTGCCATAAGAGAGGCTCCATTTCAAGCATGAGAAGCAAGAGCTTTACAGGCTATACTGGCTGTTAAAGCATGGCAGCTAGAGGTAGTTAATTGAGGGCGTTTATCAAGGGTTTGGGGCTCAAGTGAGGAAATAGGCTGTCGCTCAAGCCTATAAAGCTATAAGCACCCTCGTAACTGCGTGCTTCCTGGGCTTTACTGATAAGAAACACTTTTGAGCTCCGAAGGCAACATGCTCGAGCGTGAACATGTTTCACACAATGAAAAATACGGATCAGGGATGGAGGTGGACGAGCCTAGAGAGGCCCAGGCCGGCCCGGGCTCAAGCTGGGGCTCCAGCCCGACCCTTGTTTCAGGCCGGTACCCCTGGAAGCCGCAGGCCTGTTGCACGCCTGGAGACAGGCATGCTGCTGGCCTGCTGCACCGGGCACGCCTGTCTCCTGCACTGAGTGAGCCCCTATACCACCCCCCCCACAACATGATTGGCTGGGAGCAGAACAGGAAGTCACTCGGTGCAGGAGGCAGGCGTGCAGCAGGCCAGCAGCTGTGGGTTCAGGTGGGTGCCACACCCCGCCCTATCTTCCTTTTTTTGGGCATTTCTTTCAATTTTCCTGGTGCTGCGTGGGAAGAATTGAAAAAGAAATGCCCAAATATGAAGACAAATACATCTGGCCCTGATGCTAGGGTAAGGAGAGGGCACTAGGGCCATTTTTCCTTTTGGTATTTGGGCATTTCTTTCCATTTTGCCCATCGGGCCCTGTTGCCGGCTTGGGTGCCGAGAGGGCACCTGGGCCGCGTTTATTTATTTTTCTTCATATTTGGGCATTTGTTTTCCGTTTTGCCAGCTCCTTGCAGGCCCTGATGGTCTTACCACAAGGGTGAGGCACTGGCACTGAAAAGTTTAGGAAAGTTACACTGCACCGCTGAGTCTCAACAGCGCCAAGAGCCTGCCAAAATGGTAGACGCTGCCCTGCAGAAGACCACTTTACCGCTGAGTAAACGGGGAAGTCTACAAGCGTTGCACTCTTCCTGTGATAGAGCAAGGGGTGGGAGATGCTTGTAACTCTCTCTACTCCATCCCTGTACACTATTCTGTAATCGAAATCACTTCTAGTATTCTGCACATTAACAAAAGATTGATAACCCTTTTAAAGGAAACGTCTCGAGATAATGCTTTCCATTACCGTTAAGTACCAGAATGTTTATGTATAAATAAGAACAATGTAAGAGCCATGGGGAGAAGGAGGTTGCGAGAGAGAGGAGTGGAGAAGTCAGAGCAACATAGTTCAAGTCAGCAGTTTGGTTTGTTTTCGACTCCATGCCAGCTAGTGGGCATACAGGAGTGATCTCTTCCATGATGATATGGTATTTAGAACGCGCTCAATACCCAGAGGTTTCTAAGCGCGGACGTGGAGATCGAACCCATGTCGCTCCGTGTCATCTTGCTTCCAAGGCGAGCACGTTGTGGCTGAGCTATCCTCCCGGGAAAAAATTCTCCTGGCATCAATTCTCCTGGTATATGCCCAAGACTTTCATCCCCAGCATAGTGTGCTTTGAAGCCTATGGGCAAGTAGCGCTATACAAGAACTACAAATAAATAGTCAATGTCCAACCACAAAACACAATCGTATTATTCAATTAAACGTGTTGCATATGTAGCGCTATATACTAGTTAAGGGACTTCTTTTTTCGAAGCACTCTGTATGGAGGACCATTTTCATTTGAGGGAACTGAGCACACTTTAAGAAAAGATTACATGGGGATTGCTGGGAGAGGTTGTTCATTATTTATCTGTGCTTATATGTATATACTTCCAACGGAATTAATACATTCTGGGTGATGTCACAATGCTCCGCCAGATGCATTGCAAATATAACAAAGGTAAGTATTATATCTTATGCCATGCTATTTGTTATGTTATTCGGATCTGTACCACGCACCACTGCCATTTGCCAGGTCCCCCGGCACTCTGATGGATCTGAAAGAGAGGGAGTGGGTTTGGTTAACGGTGAGAGAAGGAAAATGCAGAACAGCTTTACTGTTGTGTTGATGCAAGCAGACAGGAAGTACTCAGAGTCCTGCGTGTAGGTCTGTTTCAAGGTCAGGGAACATTTATGTCCAGAGGAGAACCTTGTGTGTCAGTGGAGTTCGGATGCAGTGGCTAGAGCTTTGTTATGCAAGTTGAATGTAAGATGTTGTGTTCTGTTTTTTTTATATCTGCTGGGAGGGTTGCTTAATAGTCCTGGCTTGGTATGTTTATAGTGTGTGTGTGTACGTGTGTGTGTGTGTGTATGTGTACGTGTACGTGTGTGTGTGTGTGTGTGTGTGTGTGTACCTGTGTGCGCGCGCGCGTGTGTGTGTTTGTGTGTGTGTGTGTTGATTAGTGTTGTGGGATACAACTCCCATCATCCCTAACCAGCGTAGTCAATAACCAGATATCATGGGAATTGTAGTCCGAAACATCTGCAGAGACAAAGGTTGCAGAACCCTGCTCAATAGTAACTGCACAGGGTGAGAATAGGAGTTGTCATATTAATCCTTCAATCAAATACTTTTATAACAAAGTTCTGCAAAGTGACTCGTCAGAAAGTGCTACCTGCTTAGCCAGGGGGGTGCACAAAGGAGTCAGAAAAAGGGAATTATCTTTCGGCGGCGAGGAGGTTTTTGCCATTGCGCATTGCGATGTAGCACGTATTGAAGCCAGGGCTCTTGATCTGCAAATTGCTCTCCTCCTTTCGGGCTGCAATACGACCCGGTAATCCAGAGAGAGTGACGGCAGAAGCTCTCTTGTGTTCCCCTAGATGTATTTCTGTTTGAGGAAAAGGTTCTTAAAAGTGACCCGGCTTGTTGGTGGCAAGCCAGGTCGTGATGTCCAGGTCATTGAGGTAGACTGCATGGCTTCGTACTAGCTGTCAATCCAGGAGTATTCTGGGCCACTCCTGCATGGGGGAGCTGGGGATTTGGTAGTCAAATCAGGGGATTTGTGGTAGCTCTAACTCCTAGCAGCAAATCTTCAAGTGGAAGTTGGCGATAATAAATCAGAGAGTGAGTTGAAAGAAGATGTGGAATGTGCTAAGCTTAGAACATCTCTTCTTTATTTGCTTATTTTATGTGTAGCTTTTGCATAGCACCCACAGGCAAGGAGGGGGTGGGGCAAGGCTGCATGGCTTGTGCAAGATGAAACTTCTAAGTATTTTGTGCTACCTGGAGCTATAGGGCAGGTGTTATTGCACGTATCGGACATCCAGAAACCTTGATCGTAGAATCATAAAGGACCAAAGGAGGAGCTGTAGGGCAGGAGTTATTGCATGTACTGGACATCCAAAAACCTTGGGTTCAGTATTATCAGACGAGTTCAAAGGAGGAGGTATAGGGCAGGAGTTATTGCATGTACCGGGCATCCATATACCTCGAACGCAGCATCATAAGAAGGGACCAAATTATGAGCTGAAGGGCAGGAGTTATTGCATGTACCGGGCATCCAGAAACATCAATCGCAGGATCTTCAGAAGTGACCAAAGGAGGAGCTATAGGGCCAGGGTTATTGCATGTACCTGGGCATTCAGAAACCTTGATCGCAAGATTATCAGAAGGGACCAAAGGAGGAGCTATAGGGCAGGAGTTTGTAGAGGAGCAGGTCAAGGCTATCTTGCCAGTTCCTGCCCCCTCACCAAAGTCGTATTGGAACAGTTGGATAAAAACAATAAATGGGACCTCCTGTATTGTTTCCATACCGCATGTGTATGAGAGACGTTATGCACTCAGACAGCCATACAGAATGTACCCTTGCACTGAAAGTGTGGAAGGCCGTTGCAGGGGTGAATGTTACATGGACAGATGTCACCTGCCAAGATATCAGAATGCCTCAATGAATACCATGGATGGACATTATAGTGAAATCTAACGAGGACAAATAGATATCATAAAGAAGATAAATGAACCTATGCTGAAACAATATGAAAATACTTGGAAGTAACGATGTAACTGAAGCACTAAGAATAACCGGTATCTAATGCTAAGGTTATCATGGATCTAAAGAAGACGAAGTAACTTACTGACCAATGACTGTAAATACACAGTAACACAAGGTACAAGCTTGCTATAGAGGAATATATAACGTGACAAGGACGGCCATAATAGGAAAATGGACACTGGCTCACGTTGAACTTAACCAAGCTACCACATAGACAGACCGCGGCTGTAGAAGCAGGAGACGCAGAAAAACAGCTCCCAGAGCCGACAATGAGTCAAGGTTAGCCTCGAGTTAAGGATAATATTTTAAACAAAGAGAGTACGTGGATACCCTCTGAATGTGGGCCATTCTTCATAGATGCAAGAAGAAGAAAACATCTGTGAGAGCCAAACTGCTGGTCAATTAAAAATATACAAAGTTCATGTGAGATAGAGTGAGCAAGTCTGTAAAGACCAAGAGGAGCAACAGCACCCTGCATAATTAAATCAAATAGCAGTAAATAGAAGGCTGAAATGGACACATCCGTGGTCTCTTCACATGTGACTCAGAAGTTCAAAACAAAGGATATTCATTAGAGCCTTAAGCTAATGGTGTGCTCACACTCCCTTGAATGAGCCGGCAACAAGGTCAACTACAAACGGAAGACTTTGGCTGATGGTCTACCGATGAGAGATGATGGACTAATTGGGAAAATTGGGAGTAGTCTGATGGGATTCAAACACCTAAGTTTTGTTTCATGTTTGTGCTGCTAAGGAGCCAAACGTCCAAGGTTGGGATAGTATGCCAACCAACCAGTGGGGTTGAGGGACATCCTCATTTGCAATGTAGCATAGACCAATCCACTGTTGTTTTGTCTGCTATAATCAGTACTATACGTATTTAGAGGTTGTTCAAGGCATGCCCTACAGATTAGGGGTAGCCAATTATGTACTAATCTTTGTATGTTCTATAAGTAGATATGTTCCCCTTAACCAATCCCTTCCCTTGACAGGCTTTGTATTTTGCCACATAGAATGACGTCATAGATGATGCATATTGGGGTCTAAGACCCCTATGTAATCAAGTTGATGAGTGAGTGTGCAAGCATCAGTCCGATGTCTGCCAGTTTGTCCTGCTTTATTACATTGATAATAAAGTAGTACTTTACCATATACTTTGAGTCTGTCCGATTATTTGGTCTGAGATCATTATTTGTAATTCCATCTAGCACCAAAAACGCTTCAAGGAGCTAGAGCACATGTTATTGCACGTCCCTGGCATCCAGAAACCTCTATTGCAGGATCATCAAAAGGGCCCTAAGGAGGAGCTATCGGAAAGGAGTTACTGCACATACCAAGCATCCAGAAACCTTATTTGCAGGATTATCAGAAGGGCCCTATGGAAGAGCTATAGGTGTCAGGAGTTATTGCAGATACTGGGCATCCAGAAACCTTGAATGCTGGATTATCAAAAGGGCCCTAAGGAGGAGCTATTGGGCACCAGTAATTGTACCACCAGGCATACAAAAACCTCAATTGCAGGATTATCAGAAGGGCTCTAAGGAGGAGCAATAGAGCAGGAGTTATTGCACGTACCTGGCATCCAGAAACCTCGATCGCAGGATCATCAGAAGAGCGGTAAGGAGGAGCTATTGGGCAGGATTTATTGCATGTACCGGGCATCCAGAAACCTTGATCACAGTATCATCAGAAGGGACCAAAGGAGGCGCTATAGGGCTGGAGTTATTGCATGTACCTGACATCCAGAAGCCTCAATCGCAGGATCATCAGGAGGGGCCAAATTAGGCGCTATAGGGCAGGAGTTGTTACACATACCTGGCATCCAGTAACCTCGAGCGCAGGATCATCAGAAGGGACCAAATTAGGCGCTACGGGGCAGGAGTTATTGCATGTACCCGGGCATCCAGAAACCTCGACCGCAAAATCATGATGAAGGGACCAAATTAGGCACTACGGGGCAGGAGTTATTGCATGTACCCGGGATCTAGAAACCTCGAGCGCAGGATTATCAGAAGGGACCAAATTAGGCGCTACGGGGCAGGAGTTATTGCACGTACCGGGCATCCAGAGACCTCAAGTGGAGGATCATCAGAAGGGACCAAATTAGGCGCTATGGGGCAGGAGTTATTGCATATATCGGGCATCCAGAAACCTCGAGCTCAGGATCATCAGAAGGGACCAAAGTAGGCGCTATGGGGCAGGAGTTATTGCATGTACCGGGCATCCAGAAACCTCAATCGCAGGATCATCAGAAGGGACCGAAGGGGGCGCTATAGGGCAGGTGTTATTACACATACCTGGCATCCAGAAACCTCGATCATCGGAAGGGACCAAATTAGGCGCTACAGGGCAGGAGAGACCAAATTAGGTGCTATGGCGCAGGAGTTACTGCACATACCGGGCATCCAGGAACCTCGAGCGCAGGATCATCAGAAGGGACCACATTAGGTGCTACAGGGCAGGAGTTACTGCACGTACCGGGCATCCAGGTACCTCGAGCGCAGGATCATCAGAAGGGACCACATTAGGTGCTACAGGGCAGGAGTTACTGCACGTACCGGCATCCAGGAACCTCGAGCGCAGGATCATCAGAAGGGACCACATTAGGTGCTACAGGGCAGGAGTTACTGCACGTACCGGGCATCCAGAAACCTCGAGCGCAGGATCATGACTGCTTCACAGGTGCTCTGCTTCAGCTGCATCTGGATGGAGCTGAACTTCCGATGGATGATCCCGACCATCCTCTCGATCTCCTTCGGAGAGATGGGGCGTGTCCGGCTCTGCTCCCGCAGAAGGTTCATCACATGTGTTGTGAACTCATTACATGCCTAGAGAAAAAAAAAAGCAGCCATTAAAATACTGGCAGGATAACAGTGCACACACAGGGCCACATTGCAGAGAGTTCCAGGGCATGTTAATAATTCACCTTTAATGGAAAGCGCAATAACGTTCTGGCAATCAGATATTCCGCAATAGTATGAGCGGGGCTTGCCCCATGACTCTGCTTACTGTATTCTTTGAATAATTTAGCATTCTAGCTTAAGATTTTATTTCTGCTATTTTATTACTTTTCTTGTGGGGGGGGGAATTTGTAATAAAGCACTAGAGCAATACTTCCCGTTAAATTACGCCCCTTTCAAGGCAGACAATGAAACCTGTGCCATTATACGATCCTGTGGGTGACATGTTTTTATATCGAAATACTTTATATTGAATGCACATATCTCGAATATTTTATATTGAAAACTTTTATAGTGAATGCACTTTTTGGGGGGGTTTGTTGGAGGGTTCCCCTGGTAAACCCCCTTTTCTCACCCCTAAAACACACCCGATCTTTTTTCGCAAAAATATTTAAGCCTTTACCGAACTCATAAATGCATTCACTATAAAGGTTTTCAATATAAAACATTCACTATATGTTCTTTCTATATAAAAGATTCGATATAAACAGGGTGATGATCCTCTGCTTCTTACACGTCCTCGTTCCATGAATGCATACTTTCTCAGGGCGACGTCGCGTCTCAGTTTTGCCAGAGGTCGAAGTGGGTGGGAACTAAAGGGTAGGACGTTCCTCTTATTTTTTGAAACATCTACCATCTTCCCTTACTTCTTGTCACCCAGAGCAGCGTTCCAGGATGGCAAGCGAAGGTCACTTTTGTTTTTTCACTTCTCCCCTACTGTGAACTCGAACCTGGGCCCTGGCGGGAAGTCTCTGGTCTCACATCCCCTCGGGCTTCCTTGCACGTGCTTGTTTGCGTATGTGTATTTCAACAGCCTGCTTGCAACATAACCTCAACTCCTGAGCTGCCACATCGTCCTGCACCAGAGTGATCAGCGGTTGGCGTCTGCATTCAAGCATGAATAATTTGAAACTGCTGCAGGCACATCTGTGTGTGCAGGTAATGGTTGAATGGGGGGTGGCTTTAGTCTTAGGCATATCCCTTAAGAGGTGTGTGAGTAGGGGCTACATAAAGCCGCAAGCAGTGCATTACAATGATAAGCTAATGGGGGTCATTGAAGATGCATTTTCCTTGCACTGTGTGTCTTTACGGCTTGCTAGTGCAATTGTAAAACACAGTGTTGGAGGATTAAGTGGAGTAGAGGCAGGACCCAGGTATAGCGTTGACAGTGGGGGCGGCCGGTGGAGGAAAGGGGGCAGGGAGGATAGAAATAACTAACTAAATCAGTTCTTATATAGCGCAACCCAAGGGTCTCAGGACGCTCACATGGACAGACAACGAGAAACATAAAACAGGCCAAGGTGGTAGGGTATTAGGAAGTCACTAAAACAATAGTGACTAGCAAAGTCATTTCAGAGAGTCAGAGTTTAGTCAGTTACTAATTGTTGGGCGTAGGCTTCAAATATACTTTCTTTGTACACTTTGACCCAAGTCTTGCACTTTCTTGATTCACGCAGAGCAGTGAAATGCAGGGGACATTACAGTGCTTACAAGAGCATGTGCTCTTTTACAACACTACTTTCAGCACAACAAAGGGGTTATGGAGGAGGAGGGGGTGGCACGTATGCCTTAAAACTTAATTGCCCTGAGCAACGTCACTTGTTCACCTCAAATCAAGAGTGAGAAACAAGTTATATCACAGTGCCTACTATTTATTTATTTATTGTTTGCTTGTTAGGTGCTTATACAGGAAGTAAATACTGTTTCACTAGTGCATGCAATGTTTAAATGACATTTAAATAACATTGCTGTGAGCAAAAGAAATGCATTACTGTGTCCATCCTCAAGATATCGATAGGCCTTGACTGGGTGGCGTGTGACAGGTTAACATGCATTTCATTCGTACTGGTTGAGGCCAAGCTCAACAGACTTTCGCTGCCCTGTCCACTCAGGCGGTGGGGTGCACAGAATTGGTTGTCATTACTCCCTGTCTGCAGGACAGCCAGAATGGCAGGTATGTTCTTGCCCCTATGACTATCCAAAAAGTGTTTGCAACTAATCGTGATGATGGTGACGCGTCGAGCATAAAGGGACGTAGCGTAGGAGAATCGGAGCAGACTGAATGAGACCAGACGGATGGTGCAGTCGATTTTGCAAAAGGGGAGAGGCCTACACGCACCATTCAGATCAGGTAAGTGTTGCCGCTTAATTGCAGCACCGAACCCCTACCAGGCACCACTTTGCATCGCTGATCATCATCGCACCTGGTGCACAAGGGTGATGATGCCTACATTTCAAACAAAAGAGGTCTCCGGCGGGAGGTCGGCGACACAATGAAAAGGCAAGTGAGGCTTTTTCTAAAGTCAGAAGTGCTCGCTTATAGACTAGAGCTTCGGGCTTTAGAAAAAAAGCCTTGGCTTCTATCGGCTGGGGATAGCAGGGGACTTTAAGGAGCCCCGGCAGGGCCACGTCTCAAACACAATTTTCAGAGCCTACCGGTGCTCTGCCTCAGCTAACCTCAGCCCACTTACAGCACTAGCAACACTGATGTTCATTCCTGAGTCCAAGATGCCAGGCGAGAAGCGAGTCATGTTACATGCCAGTCAGAGGCATGCAAGGAGTCGACAGTTCTCACTCTGATAAGGGGTCCATAAGCAAGGTCATAGGCATGACGTAATGAAAGGGTCACTGTTAGTAAGTCCACCTGAAGTGTATAAAAAAGGGTCTGTATTCCTTTCTTGGAGGGTTAGTTGGTTGGACGGGGATAGTTTGGAGGGTCAGTTGGTCAGACGGGGGGCTACTTTGGAAGGTCAGTTGATCGGACGGGGCTACTCTTCTGGTGCGTTGTAATGAATAATAAACTAATCCTGTGACTGGTTACTCCCTGAACTTTAGTCTTGAGTTTCTTTGCTGCACAGCTGAGAGATGTTCGGCCATCTTTGCTGAGATGTTCGGCCATCTTTGCTGAGATGTTCGGCCATCTTTGCTGATCTGTGGATCAGTGGACTAACGTATCCACTAAAGGGATCTGTTTTTGACCTCGTGGGCACAGGTTCCAACCCCAGCAGATCCACTCAGCTATTCATCCTTCCAAGGTCAAAACAATGAGAGCCATTACGCTGGGTAGCAGTAAACATCTGCTATTTCAGCTATGAGATGTCAGAGCGGGTATTAAGAGAAGAAATTGATTTTATAAAATCGATTTCTTCAAAGACCGATCTAGAAAGACCACTCAGAGACCGCTCCGAGCCACCTTTCTGAATCGAACCGTCAGCTACTGCGACACACACAAGTAAGTGCATGCAGGGGTTGACAGGCATGGCAAAGCCGGAAGAGGGAAGTCGCTGGGGTCCAGGTAATTCTTTTGTTTTTGTAAGTGATGTGTGTGTCTGGGTAGGTGTGTGTGTTTGTGTGTGTGAGTAATATTTGGGGAGGAGGCGGGGTACAGGTAACTGTAAGTATGTGTGTGTTTGAATGCTTGTTATTTTCTTTGTGGTGGGAAGTGGGATTGGATAAAGGCTTTTGGTGTGGAAGGGGCGCGGAGAGGGAGGAAATGGAGGACCAGGGGATAAACAACCCTCCTAAATGCCCCCCAATTCTACAAAAAACCTTGCCAGTGTGGGAGAAGTGGGACGGATGGAGAGGGAAGAGGGGTGGTTTGGGGGTTATGTAATGTGATATTTCAGCAAATTGAGGGCCGCACAAAAACGATCAAAAACAATCAGTCTTCTTTAGGCTCGGTCTTCAACATGCGGAACTGTTGGAGGGTGAATGTACACCACTTACGTTATGGTGATCGGAGTGTGCCTCGTGTGGCCTTGTGCCATCCTCAGGGGCAATGGTCGAGTGGGCGGGAGCGGCCGGTAGCGGTGCTCCTCTACTTCTTTTAATTAAGTTTTACCGTTCCTATACTTTTGTTTTTAAAAGAAACCGTTCCGGAACGGTTTCGTTTTAAAATAACAGTGTAGGAAGAAGTTGAAACTTGCACCTTCAGTGCACTGCACAGAACGTTTCCTTAAAGAGCAGGCACATGTGTTTTGGGGTTTTTATTGTGCATGGGAGGGGGCGCGGCAATGGGCTCTGTGGGGAGCGGTGCAGGCCAGTAGGGAACATAGTTCCACTACTTCTTTTCGTACACTTCGACCACTGCTCAGGAGGCATACAGGTGATGGTTGCACCTCTGAAGAAGGGGGCCGGCGACTAATGTGGGGAGGGGTGGGGCTTAAGAAGAATATAGGAATAAAGTAACAGCATGTTTCGTGGCAGCGGTCAGGTGAATACTTGAGTGTGCTGTCTGTTAGTCTGTGCATTCGTGATGAAGTCACTCACTAGGGGGAGTTTGAGGGAAGACTTTTCGTCCTTTTTATGTTGCTTTTGGGGCATGTTTTGTCTTGTAGTAAGTCATCGTAACATAATGAACTATTTAAGATGTCTGTGCACGCTCGGATGACGCATCCTTACTGGAGGTTCTTTGCATTAGAAATAGGCACGCAGGGTTAGCCTGGGACAAAAAATAGGACTGGGTGCTAAAACAATATGATTCACGATGCACGCATGTCTGCGATGCACCAATGCAGAAGTACTTGGGGTGCAAACTTTGGGCAAATGTGCGGCTGACAGTGCATTTTAGAGCATGTTGGAGCAGTACAGTGGTTGGTCAAAACTGACAGCATTGCAGTGCAGTTTGGCATCTAAATGGTCCAGATTGTTCGAGAATATGGCTGGTCTGGCCTGCATTTCGTCCCTTCTGGTCTATAGAAGCATCCTAGCCTGTGGACACACAATAACTTCAAATGCTGTTCTAATGCTAGCTTTAGAGAGGAGTATTTTAAAACTTTCAGTGTATCTTTAATCTGTACATGGCACTGCTACTGCAGAGGCCAAATGCATTCGATATTTTCAACCTGCAACTACCAATCGCCCTGGTGGTGTTTTGATCTATGCACAACCTCCTGGCGTTGGCTTCATCTATGCACAACCTCCTGGCAGTGGCTTCATCTATGCGCAACCTCCTGGCAGTGGCCTGATCTATTCTCAACCTCCTGGCAGTGGCTTCATCTATGCACAACCTCCTGGCGGTGGCTGATCTATTCTCAACCTCCTGGCAGTGGCTTGATCTATGCGCAACCTCCTGGCGGTGGCTGATCTATTCTCAACCTCCTGGCAGTGGCTTCATCTATGCGCAACCTCCTGGCGGTGGCTGATCTATTCTCAACCTCCTGGCCGTGGCTTCATCTATGCGCAACCTCCTGGCAGTGGCCTGATCTATTCTCAACCTCCTGGCAGTGGCTTGATCTATGCGCAACCTCCTGGCGGTGGCTGATCTATTCTCAACCTCCTGGCAGTGGCTTCATCTATGCGCAACCTCCTGGCAGTGGCCTGATCTATGCACAATGAGCAGGGAGTGAGGTGTGATGGCTTGCAATGGGCAATGAGCTGGCAGTGAAGTGTGATGGCATGCAAAGGGAGGGCTGCAATGAGCTGGGAGTGAGGTGTGATGGCTTGCAATGGGCAATGAGCTGGCAGTGAGGTGTGATGGCATGCAATGGGAAGGCTGCAATGAGCTGGGAGTGAGGTGTGATGGCTTGCAATTGGCGGGCTGCAATGAGCTGGGCGTGAGGTGTGAGGGCTTGCAATGGGCAATGAGCTGGCAGTGAGGTGTGATGGCATGCAATGGGAGGGCTGCAATGAGCAGGGAGAGAAGGACGATGGCTTCCAATGGGAGGGCTGCAATGGGCTGGAAGTGAGGTGTGATGGCTTGCAATGGGCAATGAGCTGGCAGTGAGGTGTGATGGCTTGCAACGGGAGGGCTTCAATGAGCTGGGAGTGAGGTGCAATGGCTTGCAATGGGCAGTGAACTGGGAGTGAGGTTTGATAGCTTGCAATGGGTAATGAGCTGGCAGTGAGGTGTAATGGCTTGTAATGGGAGGGCTGCAATGAGCTGGGAGTAAGGTGTGATGGCGTGCAATTGGCGGGCTGCAATGAGCTGGCAGTGAGGTGTAATGGCTTGTAATGGGAGGGCTGCAATGAGCTGGGAGTAAGGTGTGATGGCGTGCAATTGGCGGGCTGCAATGAGCTGGCAGTGAGCTGTGATGGCTTGCAATGGGAGGGCTGCAATGAGCTGGGAGTGAGGAGTGATGGCTTGCAATGGGAGGGCTGCAATGAGCTGGAAGTGAGGCGTGATGGCGTGCAGTGGGCAATGAGCTGGGAGTGAGGTGTAATGGCTTGTAATGGGGGGGCTGCAATGAGCTGGGAGTGAGGTGTGATGGCGTGCAATTGGCAGGCTGCAATGAGCTGGGAGTGAGGTGTAATGGCTTGTAATGGGAGGGCTGCAATGAGCTGGGAGTGAGGTGTGATGGCTTGGAATTGGCGGGCTGCAATGAGCTGGGAGTGAGGCGTGATGGCGTGCAGTGGGCAATGAGCTGGGAGTGAGGAGTGATGGCTTGTAATGGGAGGGCTGCAATGAGCTGGGAGTGAGGAGTGATGGCTTGCAATGGGAGGGCTGCAATGAGCTGGAAGTGAGGCGTGATGGCGTGCAGTGGGCAATGAGCTGGGAGTGAGGTGTAATGGCTTGTAATGGGAGGGCTGCAATGAGCTGGGAGTGAGGTGTGATGGCGTGCAATTGGCGGGCTGCAATGAGCTGGGAGTGAGGTGTGATGGCTTGCAATTGGCGGGCTGCAATGAGCTGGGAGTGAGGCATGATGGCGTGCAGTGGGCAATGAGCTGGCAGTGAGGTGTGATGGCTTGCAATGGGAAGGCTGCAATGAGCTGGGAGTGAGGTGTGATGGTTTGCAATTGGCAGGCTGCAATGAGCTGGGAGTGAGGCATGATGGCGTGCAGTGGGCAATGACCTGGGAGTGAGGTATGATGGCTTGCAATGGGTGGGCTGCAATGATCTGGAAGTGAGGTGTGATGGCTTTCATTGAGATGCCACAGATCCAAACTGCCCTGCAAGACCCGATCTCCCTCAGGGCACTGGCTCATCAGGATTACCCTCATTGGGGCAGATTGGAAGTGCTAGCAACCGGACAACCAACAGCAAATGTGAGCCATGGAGCTCTTGACCAGTCAGCTTTAAAATCCATTTCACGGCACTTAAAGGAATGCAAAACATGTGTTTCAGCCAATGCTCAATTTGGGAATAGGCATGCTTTTAATAGTGCTTCCCAATAAGACAAAGACAACTTCCGGAGCAAAAATGCATGCTTTTCAGCTAATTTGCATACCCACAATGCATTGCTCAGTGGCTCTGAACTGGAGGTTAACTTCCAGGGATGGATACTGGGTGGCACTGTGGCACATGTGTCTAGATAGCTGAAATGGCATATTCTACTCTGACATTTCAGGTAACAGGTTTTTTTTTTCAGGCAGTCTTAAAGCCACCCTAGCATTGACAGGGTTATCTAAACTTGCTCCAATAGGCCTGTCCACTAACTATATAGTATGAAGTAGGTTGCAGACATGCATTGTTGAACAGAGTTTGCAATCATAAAATGTGTAGTTATCTTAAACCAGAGTGGTAACGACTTGCACCAATGGCGGGTCGAGTGGGTTTACCACGCCTTTTAATCAGAGAAAGGTTTTAATTGGCTTTTTGATTGGATTTACCTATGAATTCTAATTGGGCTTTTGAACTTGCATGGAGGAATGGCACTGTTGCAAGGGGAGATGAGACTGTAAAAAGAATGAAGGCAGGCACACATTGTCAAATGTTGTAATGGGGGTCACCCAAAGAAACCTCTAAGTAGAAGAAGCTGGGTGTCAAACTATGATGATTTCCCTAATGGCGGTGATTGCCTTATGCTCCTTTCTGCAGGCTAAGTAGCTGTCTCGGGTTGATAAAACTATGCAGAAAATAGCACCTGTAAAAGACAATTTCCTGGAGCAACAAAGCATGCTTTTCAGCTTATTTGCATACCCACAATGCATTGCTAAGTGTCTCTGAACTGGAGGTGAACTTCCAAGAAACGCGACCGGGCGGCTCGGTGGTATGCTCAGCTTTGTAGCTGAAATGGCCTCTTCTGTCTAAATGTTACACAGACAGCTCGATGTCCCTGAGCCTGGCTTCGAAAAGCACAGGAGGAGGAAGGACAGATTTTCTGTTTTGAGCAAAAAGCAGAGTAGTTGCTCTTTATGAGCAATGCCTTTCATTTGTGCCACCCAGAAGCGCTTCGATTATCATCGAAGCAGATGTCGCGAAGTCATCGCAAAGTCATCCGTCCCACTTTAATGGCCGCACCATCTAGACTTGCAAAGAGCGGGGATGTTTCTTCTGCATACCCAGCCTAGCCAGCTGCTGGAAATCATAGTCATCAAACAGTAATGGCACTGCTAATGTCTTGATTAAAAAACAGATTCACTCAAACCCTCCCAGTTTTGTGTACTTAGTGTGCAATCTTATGTCATGAATTAAGTCACATTTCAGTCGGTGGTGGGCAATCGGTTTGGCTGGCGAATTGGGGGTATGTTGAGCGCTTAAGAAGTTTTCTTCATCTTAAAACTCATATTTTTCACCGATAAAATTGGCTGCATGTCTCCTAACTTATTAAGTGAAGCCGCGCTGATTAGCAAGTTGGCATGAGCCCAGGAGTTGCAGAATTCGCAGGGCCGTTCTTGAAATCAGCCGCTCGTACATGATTAATTAGAGCGCCCCCTTTATGTGCTGAGCACTTTAGCTCATTACTCTAAGTAAAATTCGCTAAGTATTTACATTTAGATAATTAAATTCCTGGTACACTCTTAAGAAAGATGCGGGCTCTTTAGGCAAAGAGAAGCCATTTTCTTTATTCTGCTGAGAGGAAATTACTGCCCCATTTACACGGTCGCCTGGATCCCTTGGAAGGCACTCCTGGGAACGGAGTCTCTGTTCCTCTGCAGGCTTCCTTTAAAAGGTGGCGTCCTTTTATCCGGACAAAAAATGTGCATGTTGCCAGAACCCTGTTTTGTAAACTGGGTTGTAAAAATATTCCTGCACGAGATTGCACGCTACGGTCAATTTGTGTCATTCTTCTCAAAGGTCTGTTTGTTCTGGTGGTTTATATAGTGCTGACATTTATTTATTTATTTATTGCATTTATGTAACGCCCAGACCCAGAGGTATCACGGCGTGTGCACCTTCCACTGCTCACTTGTCCTTTGAGGCGTGTCGACGCGTTGCAATGCCACGTTTTCAGGCAGGTGTAGTCAAGAGAGTGGGCATCAGTGCACCACAGGGTGTGCACTGGGTCCCTGGACCGCAGGCCGCAAACACCCGCAAACACATGATGTGGCATCACTGGTGCGTAAAAGTAAATAGTAGACAGCCTTACACAAGCAAAGTATGTGCATTGTGTGGATCATAAATGCTCCACCTCTGTCGGCATTATCACTTAAATACCTAGGGCCTTATCCCCAAAGAGGTCACCAGGAGGAGGTCTGTCTCACCTTTGACGTAAACCTGAAAAGGAAATGTAAAGCAGGAACGAATCGTACTTCCGATTTACTACTAGTAGCAATAGTAAGTCAGGTGTAGGTCAGAGTTACACAGAGAAATGAATAAAATAGCCTGCTCTCGGCTATAGCGAAGGGTTAATCTGACTTACTCCTGGTACCTTCTTTGTGAATCAAATAGGCCACTCTAGGTCTACGTGAGGCACAAATCCGACTAACTCCTGATAGCTTCTTTATTAATATACTCCACGTAACTTCTATGTGAACGCTACAGGCAACTCTAGGTCTAAGTGAATCCTGGTGCTATAGCCCACTCTAGGTCTAAGTGAATCCTGGTCACTGCTATGTGAATGGTACAACCCACTCTAAGTCTAAGTGAATCCTGGTGCTATAGCCACTCTAGGTCTAAGTGAATCCTGGTGTTACAGCCCACTCTAGGTCTAAGTGAATCCTGGTCACTGCTATGTGAATGGTACAACCCACTCTAAGTCTAAGTGAATCCTGGTGCTATAGCCACTCTAGGTCTAAGTGAATCCTGGTGTTACAGCCCACTCTAGGTCTAAGTGAATCCTGGTGCTACAGCCCACTGTAGGTCTAAGTGAATCCTGGTGCTATAGCCCACTCTAGGTCTAAGTGAATCCTGGTGCTATAGCCCACTGTAGGTCTAAGTGAATCCTGGTGCTATAGCCACTCTAGGTCTAAGTGAATCCTGGTGTTACAGCCCACTCTAGGTCTAAGTGAATCCTGGTGCTATAGCCACTCTAGGTCTAAGTGAATCCTGGTCACTGCTATGTGAATGGTACAACCCACTCTAAGTCTAAGTGAATCCTGGTGCTATAGCCACTCTAGGTCTAAGTGAATCCTGGTGTTACAGCCCACTCTAGGTCTAAGTGAATCCTGGTCACTGCTATGTGAATGGTACAACCCACTCTAAGTCTAAGTGAATCCTGGTGCTATAGCCACTCTAGGTCTAAGTGAATCCTGGTGTTACAGCCCACTCTAGGTCTAAGTGAATCCTGGTGCTACAGCCCACTGTAGGTCTAAGTGAATCCTGATGCTATAGCCCACTCTAGGTCTAAGTGAATCCTGGTGCTATAGCCACTCTAGGTCTAAGTGAATCCTGGTGCTACAGCCCACTGTAGGTCTAAGTGAATCCTGATGCTATAGCCACTCTAGGTCTAAGTGAATCCTGGTGCTATAGCCACTCTAGGTCTAAGTGAATCCTGGTGTTACAGCCCACTCTAGGTCTAAGTGAATCCTGGTGCTACAGCCCACTGTAGGTCTAAGTGAATCCTGGTGCTATAGCCCACTCTAGGTCTAAGTGAATCCTGGTGCTATAGCCCACTGTAGGTCTAAGTGAATCCTGGTGCTATAGCCACTCTAGGTCTAAGTGAATCCTGGTGTTACAGCCCACTCTAGGTCTAAGTGAATCCTGGTGCTATAGCCACTCTAGGTCTAAGTGAATCCTGGTCACTGCTATGTGAATGGTACAACCCACTCTAAGTCTAAGTGAATCCTGGTGCTATAGCCACTCTAGGTCTAAGTGAATCCTGGTGTTACAGCCCACTCTAGGTCTAAGTGAATCCTGGTCACTGCTATGTGAATGGTACAACCCACTCTAAGTCTAAGTGAATCCTGGTGCTATAGCCACTCTAGGTCTAAGTGAATCCTGGTGTTACAGCCCACTCTAGGTCTAAGTGAATCCTGGTGCTACAGCCCACTGTAGGTCTAAGTGAATCCTGATGCTATAGCCCACTCTAGGTCTAAGTGAATCCTGGTGCTATAGCCACTCTAGGTCTAAGTGAATCCTGGTGTTACAGCCCACTCTAGGTCTAAGTGAATCCTGGTGCTATAGCCACTCTAGGTCTAAGTGAATCCTGGTCACTGCTATGTGAATGGTACAACCCACTCTAAGTCTAAGTGAATCCTGGTGCTATAGCCACTCTAGGTCTAAGTGAATCCTGGTGTTACAGCCCACTCTAGGTCTAAGTGAATCCTGGTCACTGCTATGTGAATGGTACAACCCACTCTAAGTCTAAGTGAATCCTGGTGCTATAGCCACTCTAGGTCTAAGTGAATCCTGGTGTTACAGCCCACTCTAGGTCTAAGTGAATCCTGGTGCTACAGCCCACTGTAGGTCTAAGTGAATCCTGGTGCTATAGCCCACTCTAGGTCTAAGTGAATCCTGGTCACTGCTATGTGAATGGTACAACCCACTCTAAGTCTAAGTGAATCCTGGTGCTATAGCCCACTCTAGGTCTAAGTGAATCAAGGTGCTATAGCCCACTCTAGGTCTAAGTGAATCCTGGTGCTATAGCCCACTCTAGGTCTAAGTGAATCCTGGTCACTGCTATGTGAATGGTACAACCCACTCTAAGTCTAAGTGAATCCTGGTGCTATAGCCCACTCTAGGTCTAAGTGAATCCTGGTCACTGCTATGTGAATGGTACAACCCACTCTAAGTCTAAGTGAATCCTGGTGCTATAGCCCACTCTAGGTCTAAGTGAATCCTGGTCACTGCTATGTGAATGGTACAACCCACTCTAAGTCTAAGTGAATCCTGGTGCTATAGCCACTCTAGGTCTAAGTGAATCCTGGTGATAAAGCCCACTCTAGATCTATGAGAATCCCGGTAACTTCTATGTGAACACTACAGGCAACTCTAGGTCTAAGTGAATCCTGGTGCTACAGCCCACTCTAGGTCTAATTGAATCCTGGTGCTATAGCCAACTCTAGGTCTAAGTGAATCTTGGTCACTGCTATGTGAATTCTACAACCCACTCTAAGTCTAATTGAATCCTGGTGCTATAGCCCACTCAAGGTCAAAGTGAATCTTGGTCACTGCTATGTGAATGCTACAACCCACTCTAAGTCTAAGTGAATCCTGGTGCTATAGCACACTCTAGGTCTAAGTGAATCTTGGTGCTACAGCCCACTCTAGGTCTAAGAAAATCCTGGTGCTATAGCCCACTCTAGGTCTAGGTAAATCCTGGTGCTATAGCCCACTCAAGGTCTAAGTGAATCTTGGTCACTACTATGTGAATACTACAACCCACTCTAAGTCTAAGTGAATCCTGGTGCTATAGCCCACTCTAGGTCTAAGTGAATCCTGGTGCTATAGCCCACTCAAGGTCTAAGTGAATCTTGGTCACTACTATGTAACTGCTACAACCCACTCTAAGTCTAAGTGAATCCTGGTGTTATAGCCCACTCTAGGTCTAAGTGAATCCTGGTGCTACAGCCCACTGTAGGTCTAAGTGAATCCTGATGCTATAGCCCACTCTAGGTCTAAGTGAATCTTGGTGCTACAGCCTACTCTATGTCTAAGTGAATCCTGGTGCTATAGCCCACTCTAGGTCTAAGTGAATCCTGGTGCTATAGCCCACTCTAGGTCTAAGTGAATCCGGGTGCTATTTCCCACTCTAGGTCTAAGTGAATCCTGGTGCTATAGCCACTCTAGGTCTAAGTGGATCCCGGTGCTATAGCCCACTCTAGGTCTAAGTGAATCCTGGTGCTATAGCCCACTCTAGGTCTAAGTGAATCCGGGTGCTATTTCCCACTCTAGGTCTAAGTGAATCCTGGTGCTATAGCCACTCTAGGTCTAAGTGAATCCTGGTGCTATAGCCCACTCTAGGTCTAAGTGAATCCGGGTGCTATTTCCCACTCTAGGTCTAAGTGAATCCTGGTGCTATAGCCCACTCTAGGTCTAAGTGAATCCGGGTGCTATTTCCCACTCTAGGTCTAAGTGAATCCTGGTGCTATAGCCACTCTAGGTCTAAGTGGATCCTGGTGCTATAGCCCACTCTAGGTCTAAGTGAATCCGGGTGCTATTTCCCACTCTAGGTCTAAGTGAATCCTGGTGCTATAGCCACTCTAGGTCTAAGTGAATCCTGGTGCTATAGCCCACTCTAGGTCTAAGTGAATCCGGGTGCTATTTCCCACTCTAGGTCTAAGTGAATCCCGGTAACTGCTATGTGAACGCTACAGCCGGCTCTAGGTCTATGTGAATCCCGGCTCTTTTGACATATTCATTTCATCTGTAGGGGTTTATACGAAATCAGTGTAAATGGGTGAACATCAAGAATTTCATCTGTACATAGAGGGGCGCAGAAAATTAAATAGCGTTCAATGTGACATGCAGATGAAGTTGTGATATTCCCTAGTAAAAATACTGATTTATGTTCTTAAATAGTGTTTTATGCCAGATTCCTCCCACTTCTAAGCACTGTAATAACAGGTGTCATCATTACTCTAATGTGATGGTACTCAATATATCAAGATAATATACTGAGTCAGACGTTCCACAGGATTCCATCTTGCAAAGTGCAGGCTGCCCCAGTGTCAGAGACCATCACTTAACTCATTAGCTATCCACCGACACCCACCCAGACTATGTTGTGCCCCTTGAAACCTGAGCTTTCAGGCAAGGCCTAATGTGGTTTACGCCATGTCATGTGTTTTTACGCAGTGTTCCAGGTATAGAACATATATGATGTCACCTTGAATGACAGCTTAATGCTTTTTTTGAATCGTTGCATTCCCAAGGTCCCTGGCATGTGCAATTATATCCCTGTTGCTGTGTGGTGAACGCCGCGTGATTATTAAAAAGCCGTGCAGAGTGCAATAGACGTGCAGTTGCAATAAGTGACTCTGAGGGCCTGATTCACAAAGCATTTTTCAATGGGGAACATGCTTCGTGAATCAGACCCTATGTCTTCACATGTGCAGGTTATTAGCAATATGTTTATGTGCTGTATCTGACTTCAAGTATAGTGTATCATTGCTTACCGCGAATTCTGGGACAACCACACTTTGCAAAGAATGCACCACAATTTAGCTAACAAAGTAACACAAAGATAAGGCGCCCAAACATCCATGAGGAACAAATAGTGTGTCCACATCACAGGGTGCAACTTCCAACGAGCATGACCAACAACCTGCAAAGACTGCCTGCCTCTTAGTGCCCGATGCATGCAATTTTTAGCACGGTGCAAACTGCCAACAAACACCCTGATTCACAGAGCGGTGCAAAGTGTATTTTTGCCAACGAACACCCTGATTCACAGAGCGGTGCAAAGTGTATTTTTGCAGTGCAAATACGATTTGCACTGCAAAAGTACTCTTTGCACTGCGCTTAATGGTCCTAATTCACAGTGCAAAGAATAGTTATGCAGTGCAAAGTGGCTTTGCGCTGCAAAAATACACTTTGCACCGCTCTGTGAATAAGGGTAATTGTTGGCAGTGCAGAGTGACAAACAAAACAGCACAAAGGCACACATTGCACTCAAAATTGATGTTATGGGAATCAAAGACAAATCTTTATAGAGACCAGTTATTTATCTGACAACCGAGTGCACACTTCCCTCTCCAGGCTCTTTAAAGCCAATGGCATTTGACAGGGTGTAGAAATGCCACGCGGGCAACGCGTCTGACCTGCTCGTATTTTTCCAGCTCTGTGTGGTATATCTGTCTAATCTGCGTCAGTTTGGCTCTGTAATCGGAATGTTCGATAGAGTTATCCGACGAGCCTCCGGAAGCCGCTGCTGCTGCCGCCGCCGCCGCCGCCGAGCCGCCACCTTTCTCCGGTCCCGAAACTCCCTCCGCCAAAAGCATATTGTCCAGTCTCATTAGCTGCGGGTCTGGGGGGTCTTCTTCCTGTGCCCCTCGGATGCTGAGGCCTTCAAGACAAAAGAGACATGGGACCTTAGACTAGACTAACATACAACATGCTAGGTACAGAAGAAGACATATCATTGAGCCTTTATGAATTTCAAATAGAGTGATACGGTATGCAGTAATTATATCAAATACAAAACAGCGAAGGAAAAAATAACGAAGGAAAAAACAACTAATACCAAAATAACTTGTTCTGGAAAAAACTAAAAATGGGTATGTGAGAGGGAATAGTGTTTTTTGGGTGGGGGGAAACTGTTATTTAAAAAAGGGAGGGATTTCGGGGTGGATTGCTCCCCAAAACAACAAAAAAGAAATATGTTATTTTGGAACAAGTTGTTTTTTATTTGCTATTTTTTCATTAGTTATTATTTCATTAGTTATAATTGCGTGTAACCGAGTGAAGCACTTGTTTCCAAGATGGCAGCTACCAAAATATGTGTATAGATAAGTAGCACAGAATCCCTTTAAACCTTGGCACCAGAAACAAGGGCTCCCTTTCATGAGTAAAGCTTTGACCGTAAGAGTTCTGGGAAGACACGCAGCATTAGAACACGTAGTAGGATTCGGGGTCTGGGGTTGCTGCAGCAAGGGGTATAATGTCAGAGTGAAAAAGAGGAGACTTTGTGAGACGGTGTAAACCAACTCTGTTCGGGGATCAGTCACTATGGAGGTCTGAGGAATATAGCAGAAAGGCGGTATAGGCACCCACTCTATTGAGAGGGTGCGAGGAGCCCTCTGGGGGGGAACAACTAGGCTGTAGAGTGGATGGAAAGCAAGAGTGGAGACTGCAGAGCAAGAGCGGAGGAAGGGAACATAGAGGAGGGAATACAGGGAATAGTTTGGAGAACTATTGATAAGCCATACTTTGATCAATAGCCTGAAATCTGGAGATTGCTATGTAATCAACATTCTGCTCAATGGAGGGGACGCTTGGAAGACCAAGCCACCATTTTAACCCTTTTGGTGTCCTCAGAACTCTACATGATGTACATCTGAGCAACTTGTGTGGGAGGTGCCCTGCAAACCCCAGCAAAAGCTGGGTGACATTTTGAGAACTGAATGAGCACTTTAGGAAGCCTGGAAAAACCAGCTGAACTGAGCAACTTCTCATAAATATTGTATTTTAACAGCTGTCTTCATGGTACCCATGATGATGTCAATATCTCCTTTGCTGATGCACCAATGAGAACCGGATCCATGTGATCACTGCGCCGCCGTACATGTCGACTCTGAAAATGCTGACTTCCATTACGGCGAGGAGCAGTGATCGCATAGAACACTTCTACCCTGCACCCCCCTACCCACTCCGCACACCCAACCTACTTACCTTTTCGGTGGCGCACTAATGTGCGTGCCGCTGACTCCCCTCTAGCCCTGCGACGTCATTTCCAACCTACTTACGTGGGTCGGTGCTGGCACTGCAAGGTCCTTTTCTTTTTTTTTCTTTTTCTTTCTTGTTCCCTACTATCCATCTGATGGAAGCAGGGGACACCCTGCAACCACTGACTCCCATTACACCGAACAAGAGGAGTGGGGGACACCCCGCAACCTGTGCTCCCCTTAGTGTAATGGGAGTCGGCAATTTGGAACAGCGCAGAGACGCAGTAAAAGTCATGTTGGCACTATGTGGTCAACATTTTAGTATGATTCCATGAGTACCTATGTCATAGCATAAAGAAGCCTCGCCATGCTGATGGCTGGACAAGAAAGTCATTGATTACTTACTTGGCTTAAGGCCCTAGGAAAATGCCGGAAAAAAGGGTGCGGAGTGAAAATGGGAGAATCCAGAAAAAAAAAGAAACATAAATTTCTGGTTAAATAATACCACGCCTGCACTAGCAAACGATTCCAATTGCTGGCGTCTAGAAAATAAGAGTATTATTGATACACTCTGTGTCTGACCATTTATCTTAATTGTCAAAAGCATACATATATGTCATTTCATCGCGGGATGTTTTTTCGCGGGTATTTTAGCGCAATGTTTTTTTACTAAAAATCCCATCAAATTGTTTTCTTTTTTGGGGGGGCGTTCCCCCCAAACTCCCATTCCCTTTAATTTTTTTATATTTCCAAACACCATATATATAATTTTATAACCCCCCCTAAAAAATTCGATGGGTTTTTTCGTTAAAAAATTTGCTGTAAAAAACCTGTAAAAAAAACATCCCGCGATGGAAGGACGTCATACCTATGAGAATTGGAATGGGAAAGAAGGAATGCATCCAGTAAGTTTCAGAAGGTATTAACTTTGAGTGATGAGGACACTGTTTGGTGAATTTTTTTAGTGGGGTGTTCCACCTCGATTGTTTTGGCGGTGGTAGTTTTTTTTAATCCTTTGGATTTAGAGCTAAGCCCGGATCTGAGTGTTTAGGGTTGGGATTGACACAGTAGGCACAGTCCTTCTTTGGTTGTTTACATTTCAGGTATGAATTTGGGAGCAATGACGTGATATGGATCCTTTATGAATTGTTTAACTTTAGAAGGATGAACTATTGTAAATGGATATATATTTTAAGAAATGTAATGTCAACGTACGAATGTGATGATGTTCTCTATTCTCCACCTTTCATTTTAATGAATGCTACGAAATGATTAATTGTTGTTGATATGAAATTGTATGTATTTTTTTAATGTTAAAAGTTTCTTTTGAATAACCATATAACAATAAATTAAAATAATAAATTAAACAAAATAAAGTGAATATATTTCTAAAGTAGATGATATGGTGTTAAGTGGGCAAGCCCGGCTTACGAGCCACTCGACCCTTCCACCTTTCACCAGGAAAGCCAGTGACGGAAACAGAGTGATTTGATGGAACACAAGCCAACCACGGTGCTTAGAAGAATAGGTGACTCAAGAAAACAAGTGAATAATGAAAGTCAAAAGGCAACTGAAGGGTGTCTTAAAATCAGACAATCAAGAGTCATTTGATAAAAGTCAAGGGACCTGAAAGAGCTAAGCACATCTGGAACATGCCATCTCAGTGGCTGGATGTGTCTGTGTGTAGGATCCGCCATCGGCCTCTTAGGTAGGCCCAGCTCCTGCTGGAAGGTGCTATTTCATGCTCAGAAAGTCCAGTTCGCCTTAAATAATCAACTGGCCCCTACCGCGTATATGCGACACTAAAGCTGCTGATTCCTCAAAGTACTTACTCGCTTATCTTGTCCAGTGTGTAATCATCACAGAATAAAAATTGAAATGAAGGGCAATTAAGCCCAGTGAATCGGTCACTATATTAATGCACGCTGGGGCCTTCGCTGAATCTCACAGAAGGTCACACATCTGGAGAAATGAGGAAGAATTCTCAAAAGGCACATGAAGGACCGGATTTATGAAGGCACATGTCCAGGACTATTACACAGGCAATGTAACCTTGTATTTAATGTTGGACTCTTTGTAGGTCCTCATCTGTGGTTTTGATTCTCAATCCTTCCTTGGTGCATGGCAATGTCTTTCCTTGTTAAATGCTTTTTTTAAAATTCACAGATGAAGTAGTTGGTATCACAGGCCTCTAATGGTATCTATGCATGTATCCCTCTGGATGGCATTACGAGGGAGCGGGCTTGGACTTCTCGTCAGTAACACACAGCAGTCTGGGTCTTGTGGTTCTGGATTGCCCCATTATAAACTCAGGACTACAAGTCTCAGAATGCTAAATTAAAACCAGGAGTGGACGGGCGCCTCCTGAATCAGAGGGGTGATGTTTGCATGAATGGAATAACAACACAAGAAACAGCAGCAGGAAAGGTGAGAAGATGAAGCAAACATCCTAATTTATATAAAATTAAGATGCACTTTATTATTTATTGTCTTATTTATTTTACTGTTACCCTATGTACTGCACTGCACCCTCCCCTCCCCTGCACTTTCACGATGTCAATTTCGCCTGGCCTAGTAGGATCTTTGTCTCTGTCTTCCCTCCCTTTCCTCGTCGCGCCTTGAAACACTTGTGTATAGGCGCGTTATAAATGCCATATCATATCACCATATCATATCAAGCTGTGTGCAGATCATCTGACCAATTTAAAAACAACCACTAGTAAGAACCAATCTAAAAAAGTGAGCTTGTGGGCCATGGAAAGAGAGCAAATCATTGAAGAGGCTATCTGGGACTGGAGGCGGGTTCTATTGGCGCGGAGCGACAGAGGAAAAGTCTTGATTGGAGAATGTGAAGCACATTTACAAACACTAGCCCGTTACGAGTAGTTCTGGGAACCACCTGAGAGCCTCCACTTCTCTGCCAAGCAGGGGGGGCACCTTCGGGGCAAGTACCTTGGAGGAGATGCCGCAGAGCTTAATGTGAGTTCTAAGCTGCATGGGAAGCCAGTGATCGCTCTGCAGGGACATCGGTGTCAAACCTCACACACATTTTGTTCTGTTCATTTAATGGCAACGTTAACAAAGTGGGCCTTCAATGAACTGATTGGTCAAGTATATATTTGACAAAGGGTTTCCTCCAGAGAGTGCCTCAGGGCCAACTTTGTTTCTCTACATCAGGGGTATCCAATCGCCGACTCTCCTGATGCTCAGGACTAGGAATCCCATAGTCTCTAATCATTAAATATGCTGGCTAGGGCTTATAGGAGTTGTAGTTCAAAACATCTGGTGAGCCAAGAGTTAGATTCCCCTGCTCTATATTGTATATAATAAAAGACCCCTCTTTATAAATGGTCCCCCATTTGCCTGTATAAACCAGCACCCCCTTGTGTCTTGTATTGTATTGTAGTAGTCATTTATATGGCGCTGTTTCCCATTTGTATGGCCTCAAAGCGCTTTGAAAGATCTGTAGTGTATTGAATGCAATCCTATTTCAAAGAGGGGCACAATTAGGGGCATTCAGGCAGTGCCCTTTTTTTCAAAGTATCAAAACTCAAAGAATAACTTGGAGGTGATAATTCACTGAATTAACCTCGAGAAATAGTCTCCTGACCCAATTCTACACAAAGAACCTTTTATTTCCTTGGCTTTTTTCTTCAAAATTATTGTTATCGTGTGTTTTCAGAGGAGTAACAAAACGTTAAGCGCCCCAATTGCACAAGAACGTGCATGTAGAAGGGCTTTGTGCTGTGTTTGCTAACTTTCAAAATACGAACTGTCCGTTTCCGAACTAACAAAAGCGCTATTTACTTCCAGTGGCCGTAACTGTATTGCTTCTTGGCGCTTTGGCAGTTTGGTGATTGCTTTCTTGTGAGAACGGATTAGTCTTGTGTTTTTGACTAAACTACATTAGGCGAGTCTTATGTCTTCTGGGAGGTTAGCGCGGAGGCAGCCAGCGGTTGCAAAGTAGTGCTGTTTCGTTTGATCTTGCACGTTATGATGAGGAATAAGCTTTCAAAGTCACTTTTTGCACACACAAAAACAGCGCTGCACACACAGAAGATGGAATTGCATCGTGTTGTCTGCACTGCATGAATTGGACCGAAGTGCACGCAGAGTCTTTGGTACTGCAGTGGTCAGCAAAGAGCTGGCGCACGTGCCGCTGCTACTGGGGTTCACTGAGGAGCATTGCCCATGTAAACGAGGTAAGTGCCTTTCCCACCTCCCATGACGCCATCACAGTGCAATCCTCCCAAGCGAGGTGCAGCATGACGGCCATTCCCCCAAACCAGGGGTACATTCGGACGTGGGGGAAGGGGCTGCAAAGGAGCCCTCTAAACCAGTGGCATCGCTAGGGGGAGCTGGAGGGGGCCCGGGCCCCTCCACTGAAATCCTGGCGCCCCCTTTATCCCCCCCACATCAGCTGGGCAACTTTCTGTGCACTGTCTACAGTGCTGCGTCCATCAGCCCAGCACACACACAGGGTCCCAATCAATGCTGCCGCACAACAATGAAGAGCTGTTAAGTTCCCCCTGCAGCCAAGAGCAGCCCCGCCAATCAGAATGTAGCTCACAAAAGCGCTCATGATGAGTCATTAGTGACTTACTGGTTTCGTGCCTGCATTCTGATGGGAGGGGAGGTGCACAAAAGGGGTGTGGTAGTTGGTGTGCACATACGATTCTCTGCAGGAGGTCTTCTGATGTCACACATTGCCCTTTTATGGGCGTCCCCCTACATTGTCTGTGGCCCCCCTACTTTTGTACGTGGTCCCCTCTGTGCCCCTACGACGCCACTGCTCTAAGCCTCCAGCCCACCCTCACGCAGGGATGCTGCCGGATAAGGGGGTCAGGCAGATGGAATCAGGGCGGACTCGGGGGCAGTGCTCTGAGTAGGATCAGAAATTGAAGGGGGCCCCTAAGGAGTTGCAAAATAAGCATTGGGGGTAGGGTCTAAGAAGCATGAGGCGCTTTCTGGAATCCCGAGTCGCCACGAAACCTTTAAAAGATGTTGCCCTATTTAATTAAAGAAGAGGCATAGCAGTCGCGGTCATGTTTTTGGACCAGTCATGAATGGTAATAAAATGTATTTTAAAGCGTGTATTTAATGTAGTACACATGCCGTTAAAAATCCACTCAAATAAAGATATTAAAATATAAAATAGAAATCAAACAATAATATATCAGTTCTTTTGAAGGAAACGCATGATTCTTACGTGTTCATTTTATTTAATCCTCCTACGGGCAAAACTTGAACATAATCAATCAAACGCTCTATTCTCTACGTTGTACTTTCCCTTGTATATTAGAAAACAAATAATCTCATTGCAAATTTCGTTAGCTCATTCTCTGATTCTAAATATGGCTTAGAGTGACACCCACTGGGAACGCGCGGTATTGTCACTCATCTTTTCATTTACTTCAGCATGTGAGGAGATCTAGGCGGTCTGTTTGGGGAGCCCAAGCAAAGCCCCTGCTAAAGGGCACTTTTTGGAGAGGGGCTGGACTGAGCCCCAGCTCACGTAAAGCCCTGTTCGTAGGCCCCTGGATGAACATGAGGTAACGCAGTCCAAGGGCGATGATACAACGCACAATGGGAGACTGGGGCAGTGTGGGGTGTATGTCCCACAAAGAGAAGCCCGTTGTTGGGACACACCAGGCTAGTTCACGTCAGATGTACAGTATATTCCTTTGTACACATGGGGCCTGATTCCTGGAAGTTATAGCGCGAGGCAAAGTGACTTGGCACTGCCAACGAACACCCTGATTCACAGAGCGGTGCAAAGTGTATTTTTGCTGGCAGTGCAAAGTGTATTTTTGTAGTGCAAAGTGACTTTGTACTGCCAAAGAACACTCTGATTCTCAGAATGGTGCAAAGTGTATTTTTGCTGCAGGTGCAAGGTGTATTTTTGAAGTGCAAAGTGACTTTGTACTGCAAACGAACACTCTGATTCTCAGAGCGGTGTAAAGTGTATTTTTGTAGTGCAAAGTCACTTTGCACTGCAAAAGTACTCTGCACTGCGCTAAATGAGCCTTACTAACGGTGCAAAGAGCACTGTTGCAGTGCACAAACACCCTGATTCTCAGAGCGGTGCAAAGTGTATTGTTCCAGTGCAAAGTGACTTTGCACCACATTCCATGGATCTGGCCCTAGTAGTCCTGGATTTCCCTATCATAAACCCAGAACTACAAATCCCAGAATGTAAAGTTAAAACGTGGACTGGATTAATGCCTCCCAATTGGATTGGGGCATGCTGGCATGCATGCAAGTAGAAACACATCCATAATGAATGCAAACGCTCAACACAACAGCTGTATATTTTAATAACGTCAGAGTTCTTGCGCACTGAATATAATCGGTTTGCACAGACAGTAGCCTGGGGGCGTTGAAAAGCATTATAATACGCAAACAATAATAGAACCGGCAGCTCTCGCTCTCACCGTAGCACAGGTGTTTCCGATGCAGGGGAAGCCTTGGAGTCCTGCACCCCCCACTCCCCGCTCACAGGCAGGCGCGGGCTCGGCTGCGGATCCGCATTCAGGCCCGCTGTGATGCGCTCAGCCCGGCAGGGATTAGCGCAGAGCGCGCGCACAGACACGGAAACCTTGTTTAAGAGTGAACCGACCTTTGTTCGAAGCCGGCAGGTTCTGCGTATCTTTCCTCGCGCCCTAATTAGCTGTCTGTCAACGCGCCGCGCACCTGCGGCCCCCGCCGATAACAGAGCAGCGCCTAGGCCCGCGCATTCAAGGGCCAACTCAATAAACCGCAGGTCGGCATTATTAGAAAAACTAGCCCTGCATTAAGCCCAGCCCCGCACAATGCAAAGCTCTGGGTGTGGACGGTGGCGTGCCGTTTAATCTAACCATAATCCGTGCATTCTCAGTGGCTCGTTATGGATTCATAATGCACCTCTTGAATTATGCATAGGCAGATTAAAGGCCCGGAGAGCCTGAATGGGCGAGCGGACAATATTGCTAACACAATGACTGCTTGACCCGGGAGAATCCAGGGGCACGCGGAAGGCACTGGTCTCTGATAACCTGCAAGCAGATGCAAGGCTCTTCGCCTCTTCTTGCAGTCATGCGAAAGAAACTCATTCTTTTCAACATACCATTCATACCATTGTTAATATATATATATATATATATATATATATATATATATATATATATATATATATATATATATACTCATTATCCTGCTGCTTAAAAGCACTTACAGGTTGAGAATATTATCGGCTGTGGATAGATCACGGGTTAAGCGCTCGCCTCATACATAGTACAAATCGTGCCTTTGCAATTTGAAGTCCCCACAGCCCTTCCCCCTTCCAATGTCAATACTTGTGTACCATAACATTGGGTAATAAATCGCATTATAGACCGAGGGGTGGGTCATTATCGATCACCAGAGGCCATAAATTGGGAAAGGGACATTATCCTGAGCGATAATGACCCCTGCCGGCGTCTATGAGGCTATTTGCACATGGTGCTAATAGCAACACATGTTTTAATAGCAACACATGGTTTGGCGTTTTCGTGGTTATGTAAAAGCGTTACTTTAATAGTGATTTTGAAAAAAGCCTTTGTAAATCAGGCCCAGAATGGTTGAAACGCAGTCAATACAAGTAGTTATTGACTGCACTCTAAATATTCTGATTGGCTGCGAGGCAGTCAATAAAACTCTCCATGTGCTGATACCAGTTATTATTACAGTGCTTAGAAGCAAATCCATATTGCGTTATGAAGTGCCATTTAAAAACGTGATGTTATCCTCGTCTTCATGCATTTTTAATGAAAATCTAATCTTATGTTTGCTCTTGTGTTGTCTTTTTTTCCTTCATATTTTTGTTTCTGCGTGATCTGCGTTGGCACAGGTAGGTAAATCGCACTAAAACACGACAATCAAATAAATAAATAAATTATTAGAAGCATTATCTATCAAAAAGATGTGATGATTCCCCTCGCCGTCGCACATGTGTTTGTTACACGGGGTGCACGTGACACGCATGTGAGAATGATAGCAGCACATTTTGGGATTGCCATAATCAAAGCAAATAGTTGCACCGACTGGCAATAGAAGCACACAAACACATGTAGCCGGAAAAAAACAACAGCAAGTTAGCTGGTGGCATTAATCAGAATAAAACCTTTCCACATTTAAGATGTAACATTTTGTGGCATTGTGGGACTCAATTGAATTAGATTTAGGGGCACTCCTCCCACACTCACTGTACTCTAGTTGTAAATACTAGAACACAGTCAGCAAGGCAGTACAAAATATGACAATAAGTATTTGATAATAGTGTGACTTTGTATTTTAATAAGACAGCATCTTCTTCAGACTTTAAAGGCTTTAGTATTTGGTCAATGTGTTTCGGACCCCACTGGTCCTTCATCAGGAGAATGTCTGAAAGTAACATAAAGGTATATTTACAAAATGAAGCCTTGTCCTAATTCCTAATGTGCAAATAGTGAAAAAAAGCACATTCCTAAAGTGAAGAAGTGCCACAAATAAAATCTGGGTTCAAAAGAAGGACAACAAAGGAAGCAAGTCACCAACGGTATATGTATACCCCCAAAAAATCGCAAAATGCGAATAGGGAATCAAAATAGCTAAACGGTTAAAAATTGTAATATGTTCAAAAATAAAGAGGTACCCGGGTTCCTGCACTTTCTATTGACAGCAACAGTTGACAGCTGAGGATGCTACCAAAAAAGAAAGATAAAAGGATTACAAAAATGCATAGCTAAATGCTGCGAAAGACCGCTGTGTGCTCCGTAAAGATAGCTCAACCTAAAAAAAGGGTTATCATTACAGAATCCCAGGTCAGCATGCGACAGAAGTGGTTGGGCCCAGTGCAACACAAGCAAGTCATGAAATGCGCTGAAAGCCGCCTGACAAAAAAGTTCTGCCACCATAGCGTGCACGTGTAGCATAGTTCCGCCGGCATAGCATGCACGTGTAGCATAGTTCCACCGGCATAGCGTGCACGTGTAGCATAGTTCCACCGGCATAGTGTGCATGTGTAACATAGTTCCACCAGCATAGCATGCATGTGTAGCGTAGTTCCACCGGCACAGCAAGCACATGTAGCGTAGTTACATCAGCATAGTGTGGATGTGTGACGTAGTTCCGCCAGCATAGCATGCATCTGTAGCATAGTTCCGCCGGCATAGCGTGCACATGTAGCGTAGTTCCGTCAGCATAGTGTGCATGTGTGACGTAGTTCCACCAGCATAGCGTGCATGTGTAGCGTAGTTCCACCGGAAAAGCATGCACGTGTAGCATAGTTCCGCCGGTATAGTTTGCAAGTGTATCGTAGTACCTGGCATGCACCAGATATTTACTCAGATTTTTTAAACTTAAATATAGCCATAGTTTGCTGTGGTGGTGCCACTCCAATTTATTGTGACAATCAATTGCCATAGATTTATACAAACACATTGGGCCTGATTTACTAAGAGTTTTCCAATGGGATTGTGCCATTGAAAACGCTTTTGTAAATCAGGCCTACTTTGTGATGGCTTAAAAAGAATTCCAAATTAAGGATATTCTCCCTAACGCTTTTTAGGCTTGGGAACGCCATTGACGGCGTGCCCGTTAACAATGCGGTGGCGCGCGCAGTTTAAATGCCGGATAACGTAACATAACAGTAGGCCCCAATATTACACAATACATCAAAAGGCTAAAGCTATCATGAAATAAGCTATCATTAGGCCTTATAGACCGAGGGAGGGGGTCATTATCTTGGTATAATGACCTGACTTACCTCAGGATATAGGGTAGGCAAGGCTCATTATTCCAGGTGAAAATTACCCTTCCAAGTCTACAAGGCTATTAGCATATAGTGACAATAACAATATAGGTTTTAGTGTTTTGGTGTGGAGCAAGAAACTTTGGTTTCTTACTGAGTAAAGCAAATAGAAAAAAACCTCGTTAGTAAGGTAAATACGATTGTAGTTTGCTGAACTTAAATTACGAAGTTGCCTTTACAAATGAAGTTATTTAAGTGCAAACTTGGTCGAACTGGTAAGATTTTAACAGGGGATGCATTGGGTGTGAATTAAAAGTAAAATGTTTCAGTGAACATGTTTCCAGGGTTTAACTTTTACTCATGTGTGTTAAACTGGAGGTTGCTTGTCAAGTTGAAGGGGCAGTGAAAAAACCATCCGCCGAGGGAGCGAGTGACTTGCTGAAATAAATCCTGCTGGGAATTTGCAGTTTTGTTCACTGAATACAGAGAAATGGTTCACAAAGTTTTGAATGCAGTCCATCCCAACAGTCTGCCATGCCAGGTTTTCAATTGTGAAATAGGCCTGCTGGCCCCCTGTCAGAGGCAAGCGCTTAACCCGTGAGCTACACATCCAGCGAAGGAAAGGTGCGTTAAATTGAGACTTACTGTTCATTTTCAAAATATTGCCGAAGGATATTTTTTTTAGGATTTGTTGTGGATGCAGCGCACTAAATATGGCGGACATGTCTCGAGCTAATGTCGCTTTCACTCCTACTTAGGGTGACGGTGGTGAGCACGCGCCGCGCATGTCAGTACATTAACTATAACACAGCGATGCGCTGCACATTTCCACGCCGGCCCAGTTGTCACTTTCGCTTGAGTCATTCTGCATTGAGGAAAAATGCAGCACTGGGAATTTACAAGGCTTTTCAGTTAAATGGACATAAATCACAGGTTTCATTCAGACCGAATAATCACTGGCCATAAAGAGCGCCTTGTCTCTTACCATATATTACCGCCAAGTTCCTGTGAGCAATAACGCGCCCATTCAAGGCAGAGCAAAACAGAGCGAGGCATTAAGGGCTGACGTGCAATCCTGTTAGCGCCCTGACATGTAGAGTGTGCCTGACATTTTTATCATACGTGTCCATTTCTATTTGGCAAATCCGCGGACTAAAAAGGATTAGAGCGCGGCCCAAGCCTACCTTGCAGAGGGAAGCCTGGTGAGATCTGTTTACAGGCCGGAGCAGGCCCGACTAGAAATGCATAACTCTTTTAAGAATCTGAAACATTCCCCCGGACGGTACAATTGAAGACATGACCAGATTAGGGCCTGTAATGTTTTTCCCCTTGTCTATTCCCTTCACTTGCAACACACAAGCTGTCAATCTGCGGGTTTATCACTCAGTTCCCCATAAATACATGCTCCCAGCTGTAGGGGCTTTCATTCTAAGATAAATCTGTGAGACCGTCCCTCCCAACCGAGCCGGCGTGGTCTCCCGGCCCGACATATCCCTTTCCAAAAACTCACTCGTGCCCAAAACGCACGGCTACCAAATCGAATGAAATGTTGGACATTCAATTCAGCATCACATTTTATTTTTAAAGGTGATATGAGGAGAACCCCTTTTAGATTGCCCCAGTGTGGTTTGTGCGCTTTATGCATTTAAAAATAAATAAATAATATTGTTGCAGTTTTCGAGCATGTTCATCTTTCTGGCGATAAAGAGTTTTACTCGTGGAATCAAATAGGAACAAAGGAATTTGGGGCGTTGCTTGATTAATTGTATAGGTGATCTTAGATGACCCCCATGACTTTATATTTTAGTTGTTGTATTGGTTAGTATTTTTTAATTATTTGTGTTCATTGTTGACGCTAAAGAAAACATGATTTCACATATAGATGTATACAGATATACATCTGCAGTGTAATGTGTCTGGAGGGCGGGGCCTCCACCCTGTCCCTCTCACCTGCTCCCACCAATCAGCTTCCATTCATAAGTCTTGTTAGAAATGTGCTAAATGTTGGTTAATTCTTTAGGCAAATACAACAGCTCTGTTTTTCCTTGAGATGTATCTGGAGTTTTTAAGGGAAACGGTTAAGAGTTAATCCGATGAGTCAACTTTTATTTGTGCTCGAAATGTATTGAATGCTCATTTTGATCCTGGTTGTAGGTGCTTGCATGCAGGGGTGAAGTGGCCTATAGGGAACTCTGGAGATTTCCTGGTAGGCATCTGCAACCTGGGCTGGGCTGGACTGGCCGATAGGGAACTCTGGAGATTTCCTGGTAAGCCTCTGCAACCTGGTCAGGGGTGGACTAGCCTATAGGGAACTGGAGATTTCCTGGTAGGCCTCTGCAACCTGGTCAGAGGTGGACTGGCCTATAGGGAACTCTGGAGATTTCCTGGTAGGCATCTGCAACCTGGTCACGGGTGGACTGGCCTATAGGGAACTCTGGAGATTTCCTGGTGGGCATCTGCAACCTGGTCAGGGGTGGACTGGCCTATAGGGAACTCTGGAGATTTCCTGGTAGGCATCTGCAACCTGGGCTGGGCTGGACTGGCCGATAGGGAACTCTGGAGATTTCCTGGTAAGCCTCTGCAACCTGGTCAGGGGTGGACTAGCCTATAGGGAACTGGAGATTTCCTGGTAGGCCTCTGCAACCTGGTCAGAGGTGGACTGGCCTATAGGGAACTCTGGAGATTTCCTGGTAGGCATCTGCAACCTGGTCACGGGTGGACTGGCCTATAGGGAACTCTGGAGATTTCCTGGTGGGCATCTGCAACCTGGTCAGGGGTGGACTGGCCTATAGGGAACTCTGGAGATTTCCTGGTAGGCATCTGCAACCTGGGCTGGGCTGGACTGGCCGATAGGGAACTCTGGAGATTTCCTGGTAGGCATCTGCAACCATTTATTCTTATTATGTAATCCTTTTTGAATGTTTTTTTTCTTTGAGGTGTATTTCTTTGCCATAGATTTAAAGTGTAATAACAAGAAAGAGAACTCTGTGGTCTCATAGCCAGAGCGGTTTGTAAGAGAAGCAAACAGCAGTGGTGGCTAGGGATTATTTCTATTAGAGGGGCATACACATTGCCCATGAATATGCATGTGCGACGCATAATAGTGAGAGAGCACCATGAACCAACCAATTGCATTTACCGGGGGGGGAGAATTTCTTTTAAATAATGGGTTAAAATGGTGCATTTAACAGCAAACTTTCTGTGAACAATTGAGTAAAAAGCCACACAGTTTACAGTAGGTTATGTAGATTTAGGCATGAAAAAATATTTGGATGCCATGTCATCAACAGTGCACAGGAGCATTTTAAATTCATTTTCATTATACCTTTGCCCACTATATGCCAGTATTCTTCTAGTGTGAAATATAAATGTTTTAATGCTGACTCTGCCCATACATGCTCATGCTGCCTGCGCCAATATATCTCCATATTGCCAAAAAAGGATGTACTCACTTTTGCCATGCCCTTAATGCCATTTATAAAATGATATGCCACAGTAAGAAAATATGGCCCGACTGGCTGCACCTATATAGGCCAGTATGGCCACATAAAAACACTCATGTGTTAAAAAAAAATGCCATGCCACTTTAAGAAAACCTGTCCAGACTGGCTGCACCAATGCAAGCCAGTATGACTACTTATGAACACTCATGTATGCTTTGCCCTAATGCCAGCAAAACGTGCCAAGCAAGAATAAGAACACATGTCTTTGCTCACTGCTCAAATGCCCCCCGCCCTACATAAGAACAGTCATGATGTTGGCTTTGCCCTTAACAGAAGTATAGAATGCCATGTCAGAGTAAGAAAACATGTAATTTTTTGGCTACAAAAGTACCCCTGACTCCATGTAGGAACAGTCACATCATGTTGGCTTTGCCCTTAATGCAGTATAAAATGGCATGCATTAGTGAGAAAACATGTCTTTAATGGCTGCACAAATGCACCCCTGATGCATGTAAGAACAATCATTATGTTGACTTTGCCCTTAACGCCAGTATATATTGCCATAGTAAAAAAAAACATGTATTTGCTGGCTACACAAATGCCCCCTCCCCACATGAATGAATGTGCAACATGCTGGTTTTGTCCTTAATGGCAGTATAATATGCCACGGAATAGTAAGAAAACAACATGCTTTGCTGGCTACACAAATGCCCCCATCGCCATTGAAAGAACACTCCTCCTGTTTATTTTGCCCTTGATGCCAGTATAAAATGCCATTCCATAGAAGAAAACATGCCTTTGCTGGCTACACAAATACCCCTCCATATGTAAGAAGACTCACGTAGGCTTTGCCATTAACGGCAGTATAAAATACCATGCCTCAGTAAGAAAATATCTTAGCTGGCTGCACACATCCCTCCCCCATATGTAAGAACACTCATGTTGGCGTTTCCCTTAACACCAGTATAAAATGGCATGTCATAGCCTGAAAACATGTCTGAGCTGGCTACACGCATCCTTCCTGCATGCACAAAACCACTCATCATGTTGGTTTTGCCCTTAATGCAAGTCTTCTCTCTCTCTCTCTCTTTTCCATACTGCCCTAACCCAGACAAGTGTTAGAATTAAGGCCTATTGTGACCCACTTTCACACATCTTTTCTATTTCTCAACTTTTTGGGAGCGAATTGTATGTTGTTACAAAAAAATTAACCCAATGATACAGTTGTGTCTTTTTTCCCTCTATTGCATTGTACCTTCTGCGTAATAAGTGCAATTATGTAAGTAGATGAAACATGTTACATGAAAATGGCATCAAGACTCTTTTGGTGCAGCCAGACTTCAGTTGTATGAACTAGTATGATCTAATGTTCCAATGATATGTATGTTATCTTTCATATGTCATTCTATTTTTGACTTTATGTAGTTTTTAACTAATTAGGCACCTGGGAAGAACGTGGTAATCCTGACAGCCATCAGGAACCATAGCTTCCTGGCAGCAGTGGGCGGCGCAGCTACTGATCGCTGTGTCTGTCAGGATTCCAACATTCACTCTTGGCGCTTTCCCTGCAGCCTCTCCTTCCCATCATCCCTTGCACACCTGTCTGTGAGCTCCCATTTACCCTGTGGTCCCATCCCGGCCTATCCTCCTACCCCGCTGTGCCTCACCCTATCTTCCCCTTTCCTCCACCGGGACCTGTTTCCTCCTTCCGAACCACAGCAAGCTCCTCCCTCCATTTTTGCAGCCATTCAGGACATGGAAAAAGGACTAGGTTGCCTGGCCTGCAGAGCAACAAAATCTCAGCACTGCTTTTTTCCCCCAACATTTTGGGCACTCCAGGCCCCTCCAACCAAGCACCTGACCCCACAGCTGGGTTCTAATATCCTTATTGCCCATGGCTGCAGGCTGTGCAGTCTTTTATATGTCCCTCAGGCCTACAAGTCGGGCATGCGGGCACATAAGAGACCGTATAGCCCTCAACCGCTAGCAGTAATGCTTGCATTTCAGGCACTATGCTTTATAGGGAAATCGTGAGAAAGAGGTTGGAATGCCTTGTGACCAAATGAAAAGTTATTAAAAAAAAAAAATAAGCTAGCACAGGCTCTTGCAGAGCGAATACCTTCATTGGGCTAACTCCTGTTTTAGTCTGCCGGCTTTCAAGACCACATGGGTGATTGATGAGAGCCTGAGGAAGAGACCCGTGTTGTCTTCTAAGCCTGCAGAAGAAAGTATGATTTAGCCCAATAGGCCGTAATCACTGCAAGATCCTGTGTGCTGGTGTTTAAAAAACCACAACTTTCAGTCTTGCTGAAAGGGCGGAACTAAAGCCCCCTGTTTCCAGTTGCAGAATTACTGGATAAAATCACTATAGCAGTGGTCTTCAAACTGGGTGTGGGCTGGACCTCCTAGGGGTGTACTGCTTACATGTTCTATTAAAACCAGCCGCCTTAATCATTTTTTAAAGGTGCTATGGACCCCTCCTCTCTCCATCCTCTGGGCTCCCTAGGGGGACCAAACTCTATGTGGATAAACCCAGAACCAATATTTTTACTCAAGCGGACGCTGGGTATAAAAAACTTTGAATACCACTGCACTATAGCCTTGTAGAAAAGCAGAGGCATTCATGGGTGCTGAAATATACTCAAGCGTGGCGATTTCTTTTCTGCATGAAACCCTAATGGCGGCGGAAACGAGAGGGTGTACACGCCAACTAGGGAGGGAATAAGCCTCTCTTCCTGGTGGAGGGTTCCCCTGAAAGGCAAACAATGAGAATGCGGGCGGGTGGGGCAGTGCACCCTGGCCTTGATCATGTGCACGTTGGTGGTAAAAGGCTAAGCAGTATTTAAAACGAAAACGCAATTAGCATCCAGCTGTTGACAGCGGCCATGATGGACCGGCTTGGGCACTGGCTGCAGCAGTGCTTATGCAGATTTCGCTCTTCCGGCTATGAAACCTCGAAGGAATCTGCCTGCAGTAATAGGCTTCAAAGAGAAACTGAAAAGGGACCTGGACACAGGATCTGCCATTTTGTTTTTAGGCTCACAGAGCCATTGAGGTCCTTTGCCTCCTATGCAGTGGAGTAACTTTGCTGAAAATGTTGGGTGGCATGCCATCTAAAGGAAACGGGCCCTGCCAAATGAGGGGGACAAAATGGTGAGCCGCGCAAGTTACGGGGGGACCAATACCCTTGTCCTCTCCCTAAAATTACACACATGTGTGTTGAGTGGCATATGCAGGGCGCATCTCTGGCATTTTCCATCCCACACTCTGCCTGCAGGAAACATAATTCTTGGTACCTCCACCTCTCACACTGCTACTCAGGCTAGAATCTGCTAAGCGGTTATCATCCCCACAGACCAAAGGCCGCGGGAAACCCAGTGCCAGATTCCTAGCCCGCAGCACACTCCTGACCTCCCGGCCCACCACAAGGCAATTTTATCACAGCGGCAAGCTCGCGGTGCAAGATTGGAGCGCCTATTACCCACCCCCAAGCCACCACATACAGGCAATCCCAATCTAGGGCAGCAGGCACCCGGACACCGGACTAGGGTCAATGTGACAAAGAAAGAGCAGGGGGCATTCACATCCTGCCTCCCATTCTCCATCTTAACCCGTTAACTGCCGGGCTATAATGCATGTCTATGCAAATGGGACGAGCATACTCGCCCTCAGCACTTGACTGGCTGCAGAAAATTGATTCTGTTTGATGAGAATAAGGCTGGTATTCGCTTAAGAATTCCATGGCCATGAGGCGTGTAGAGATCACACACTACCCGAGCTCCAAAGGCATTGAAGAAAGGGACAATGTATCCATGTCCTCAACCCCACCGGGCTTACATAGAGCGCGTCAAAGGTTTTCTTTTATTGAATTTAGATTGCGCTTTTGCCAAAGCGCTGAACAGAAAATAAAACAACGGTACAAAATTCATACGATATGCATGAAATTGCAAAATACACAACTACAAAGGCAGGAGCATACAAAATAGGGTTTGAGACGAGAATGAAACACAGAAAGAGATGGGGCAGATCTAACACACGCAGAGAATTCCACTGGTTTGGAGCGAGAAGTAAAAAAGAGCGATAGCGCGACTGAGCGCACACAGGCGTAGAGACAGCAAGGAGGAGCCGAGAGCCCAAAGAGTGGAACGGTACATTAAGCGAAGCAAGAGAAGAGAGATAAGGTGGAACGAGACCATGAAGACAGTGAAAGAGAAGAAGCAATAGGAGCACGAGGGCAAGGGCGAGAAAGGAGCAGATTAGAGGAAACGTCAAGGCTAGAAGGAACCAGAGATGTGATAAGTATATTGGTAGTTCACAAAAAAAAGGCAAGAGCACTTTACGGATATTATTAGAGTCAAAAGGACAGGAACGAACGAGCAGCGTAAGAGGGTATGAAGAGAAAAGGAGAGAGTAGGTAAACACATTATGACCAAATACGGAGAAAGGAAGAGGAAACGAAGGAAAAGAGATGGAAAGAGGGGAATAAGGAGCGGGAATTAGTCAAGCAGGAGAAATAGAAGCTCAGAACCTACTCGCAGTCACAACTACAATACTCCTAACTGGGAGGATGGTCATCCATTCCATTCCTCCTCCATATATATATATATGTACTACCACTACTCACCTGGCCTTCAGCAAGCCAATGGAAATATCAATGATCCCAGTGTTCCCAGAAAGGAACATTCCCATTGGAATCAACAACCAATACTGTCCCCATTAGACAAGAAGAGTTCTTGCTATGACCCTGCAAACCCTACGCCCGCTCTCCCCCAATGCTCTAGAGCAAGGATCTGCAAACTATGGCTCTCCAGGTGTTTCAGACTACAACTCCCAGCATTACTAGCCACAAAGGCAATGGCGAGGGGTCATGCGAGTCATAGTCTAGAAGAGCTGGGGGTTCAAAGGTTGCATACAGCTGCTCTAGAAGATTCTATGCATGTAGCCACATAATAATCAGATCAGAGTTCATGGGAGAACCCAAACGATGACAGCACTAGGAGAATTTGCAAACTTGACATAAGACGCAAAGCATAAAATGCAGAGAGTGTGTAACTGCAGGAGGAGCAGAACTGGCCCAATGGATGTGCTTGCAGTCCTAAACTGCCAGTATTATCACTACTGGGGGTTCTTAAATATGTCAGAGCCATTTTAAATAATTTTACAACCACCTCAATAAGATGCAAAGAACTTTAAAAGTCAGGCAATAGTGCAAGCATGAATCATTATTTTAGATACCCTGAAAAGATGGCGGTATGATGTTGTCACATCACCAGGCTTTTCTTCGCAGAGTTTTTGGCTGAAAATCTTCGTCTGAAAAAACTAATTGAAAAATATGGGGGGATATAAGGGGTGGTTGGTGTGGGGAATAAGGACTAGATAATAATAGGAATGGAGGCTAGTGGGCACACACGGAGACCATCCCAAATTAAAAAAACAATTTCAAGGAGTTTTTTCGGGCAAAGATTTTCAGCAGAAAAATCAGCGGGAAAAAAGCCTGGAGATCTAAGAACATAGAAGCAAGATAAGTATTGCTCCAGGAAACAGAGTACAGTGAATAAAAGAAACATTGGATTGCTTTATATACCTGTCTATTTTACTTTTGGCTTTGAGTCTTGTGGATCCAGCTCATAGAACCGACCAGTGATTTGTCATCTGGCAGCGCTCGTGCTCTCGCCATCTGTATGTATGTATGTATGTATTTAGTTTTTATATAGCGCCGTTAGCCCGAGGGCATCAGGGCGCTTGTACAAAGAACACTGAAACTGCGAGACAATAAGACGGACAACACGTGTGAGACGGACAAATGGTACAGCTAGCTATTGAGCGGCAAGGTCTCAGAGTGAGGTCCTGCGCCCACGATCCTATCTAAAGAGGTGTGTTTTCAGCCTCTTCCTAAAAACTGAGTGATTGACTTCGGACCTAAGTAATTCCGGGACGCTGTTCCACAGTTTAGGAGCCAGCACAAGAAAGGATCTGCCCAGCCCTGTTTTTAGCTTAAACTTGGGCACGTGCAGAAGTCATTTTCCACCCGAGCGTAGGTTTCTGGTGGGGTTGTAGGGCCTTAAGTGTGTTTTCAAATATGAAGGCGCTGTGCCATAAAGGCATTTGTGGACCAGGCAGAGAGCTTTAAACTTAATGCGCTCCTCTACTCTGAGCCAGTGCAGAGCTAGCCTCTCTTCGGTAACATGGTCTTTCCTTTTCAGATTTTTTACTATTCTGACCGCGTTGTTCTGGATAACCTGACAACTGGATAAATCCTTGGATGCGGCCCCCAACAACAGGGCGTTCCCATAGTCGAGCCGTGAGAGAATGATGGCTCTTGCTATCGTAGCCCTGTTTACTTCGTTAAGCAGTGGTTTAATTGCTTTCATAAGCCTAAGATAGTATGCTGTGTTTTTTTGGAGGAAGTTAGTTTGGGCGTGAGAGTCGACGACTGAATCGACCATCATGCCCAGGGTCTTCACCTTGGGAACCACCTGGATAATGGCATTTTTAATTTGAAAAGAGTTATACTCTGCCCCCAGTTTTTCCAACTGACGACTGGAGCCAAACAACATTAATTCGGTTTTGGAGTCGTTCAGGCACATCCAGTTTGCCTGCATCCAGTCGTCAATTAGCTTGTAAACCTTGGTGAGCACTTCGCTATCTGTGGCGTGGTTCCTACCCCCCAACTCCAATATGAGTTGGGTGTCATCTGCATAGTTAGTAAATGACACTCCGGCTTTCACCAGAAGGGTGCACAAAGTGCGCATATATATGTTGAAAAGCATTGGGGATAAGCTAGCACCCTGGGGCACTCCGAATATGATGTCGCATGAATCGGAGAAACTGTTACCCCAGTGTACTCTCGCTTGGCGGTTGGAAAGAAAGGATAGGAGCCAATCAATAGCTCCCTCCGAGCAGCCAACGCTCTCCCTAAGCGCCTTGATAAGAAGGCTGTGATCCACTAGATCAAATGCTGCGCTGAGATCTAAAAGCATCAGCATCCCCAATTTGTTGTCGTCCAGCATCGTCAGCATCTGATTCTGCAGGTCCAGCATAGCTGTTTCAGTGCTGTGGGATGCTCTAAAGCCGGATTGTTGTTGGTGCAGAATCTCCTGATCTTCGACGAAGTGTTGGAGTTGCTGTGTGGCTACCTTATCCAACAGTTTGAGAACAAAATTCGAGTTAGTTATGGGGCGAAGATTTGCGGGATCCTTGGGATCTAGTCCCGCTTTTTTAACGAGAGGAGTGATGGTGACTCTCTTCAGATCTTTAGGCACCAAACCCTCATGAAATGACGCGTTCACATCTCCCCTCGGCCCACCTCCCAGCTGGCCCAGCGACAGCACAGCGGTTTGCGCCTTCGCTTACAGTCTCGTTTTATTTTCAAGTCCAGAACCTGGTTCTGCTGCTCAACATAAAAAATAATGTGCCGCTGCTGCCAACCCAACGCACTGCCCGGCTTGCAAATGACGCGGCCGGCTGATTGATACACTTCCAGACTCCCAAATCCTGCAACCCCTTCAATTTCCCCCCGCCCGGCATCCTGCACTTCCAGGCAGCTCCACTTTCAGTGTGAACTTTTCTCAACTTCCGATCTTAGACTATCCGGGGTACATAAAAAATCTGCCAAGCAGGAAACACGAACTCCACAACTCCTCGGTGTCACCCGCATGAAATTGAAGTAATATACATTCCTTCAAGTTATATCCCGGCTAAATATTATCCGTATAAAAGTTTACAACCTTGAAATAAAAAGCCATGTTCACAACTGAAACAAATCTTCTTATGCGTTTACAAGTCTGATCAAATTTATGGCGGATCCCGGTGTGTTTCATGGAAAATCCACTGCAACCTTCGGCGCCATCAAAAGTGGCTCTTTGAGACGGAGAATTAAATGCACTGAAATGCCAGGACTTTATTGCACATTGTATGTTGCTTGCATTCTCTTTCTCCCTGCATTAGGACTGTAATGATTGCGTGACTGTGTTTGCTCAGGTGATGCACCTAGGCAAATTTGTATAGCTTGCTCCGTTCCACTGCCGGGATCTTTTTTTGCACACCGCACTGCCTCTGTAAGTAAACCCTGCAATCCCCACCACAAGACACGTGGCCCTCATTACAAGTGAATCGGTCTAGTAAAAATGCCAGTAAGTACGGCTGCAGTATTTATTCCGGAACAGCACACTTCAAGTTTGCCGGTGGGGGCCACAGATCTCCAGGCAGGCCTGACCTATCAGTAGATCAGGCCCCTACCAGCAAAGAAATGCCTGAATCACTGGCACCAGTCACACCAGTGCCAGTGATTCAGGCAATCCCATCCCATGTACTCACATGCGGGAATCGCAATTTACCGGCTCTCCACTGCCTGTAATATCCCAGTAATTCCAGAATATCGAGCGGCGGAGATGGTTAGGGCAGTTTGCCAGTATTCCACCGGCAATACCAGCAGAATACTGGCAAACACTTAATGAGGGAGTATGGGTCCGATTACAGAACGTTTGCATTGGTGCAAGTGCAGAATTGCACAGTATTGGCACTAGATTTCCCTAATGAAAAAAACATTGGGGCCACATTAGAAACCTTTGCACCATGGCAAGTGCAATTATTCATGGTTTTAGCACTAGGGAAAAAACTGCCCCAGTGCAAAACACATACACCTTCAATGCATTTATGCACTAGGGAAAGCTTTGCCCTGGTGCAAAAATGCTCTGAAAGATTGGGTTTTTGCCCCAAGGCAAACGTTGCTCTGGTGCCAATACCGTACAAAATTGCACTTTTTCCGGTGCAACATTTTTGCGATCTGGGCTCAAATGTGAGCGACCAACGAGTCACAAGTCGCCTTTTTTATAGGTATGAAAGATTCACACATCTATATTTTGCGTGGTGCAGAAGGTCTCCGCAGGGCGTCAGAGGGGACGGGAAAGACATCATAAAGGGGTGAAGGGTTTTAGGAGGGTCTTCGTCAACAACTAGCACTGGACCGTTCCACAGAAGGGTGAACTCGTTTTTAACTGGTACGAGACATCAGGAAGTCTGCTCCGGTGTGGGGAGTTCTTCACAAAAAATAATTCTCCCCTCTCAGATGTTTGCAGTGCCAGACAATCAGAAAAAACTCATAAAATAACGGTGTATCAATCAACGAAAGGGCTTAAGCCCCCCACTGAGATGAGAAAAATAAAGCGGTAGAGGTGTAAAACCAGTCTTTTGCTGGATGGGGTGTCAATGTATCCTTTCCAGGGAGGTTATGCTGTGGGTTGAGTGTTGGTTTGTTTTGCTCTGCTATTAGCATGTATGTAGAGATTAAATACCACTGGGGAACCCAGCGCTCGGCATGTAGGAACCTCTGTTCTCTGTGTAGGTGGTGCCCAGTTGGCTCACCACATGCGTCCTGAGATGTTCTCTAGATGTTCTCCAAGAAGACACTTTGCAACGACGTGCACTAGGATCCAGGAGTTCCCCGGCAAGTGAAGGTTTCTCACCTTCAGTCACTGCACCGGGGAAGTTGCTGCGCGATCCCAGCAGCGGCGTGTCCAGACCCTTTTGACTGGAGTGGCCCAGGCGGTGCACTGATTTATGCAAGGGTGGCATGAAGTACAAGCTCACACACATGATCATAGTTTAGGATAATGGGGTGGTCAATCAGATTCCAGAGGTAGCACGCACCTCTCCAGGCAACTCCCGGGACACGGCACTGGATCCCAGTGCACAGCACAGTGAAAGACTGCAGTAATCAGGGCACAAGTCACCATCAACCTGTAAAGTAAGTATCTCCTTACCGAGATCTCAGAAAATTGACAAAACGGGCATTGGTGGACGGGGGCATGGCAGGGAAATGTTGTCTGGGTATTCCCATTTAGCAAAAAGGTGGAGGGCAATGTGATGACGGGCCCGCTGCACGGCTTGGTGCAGCGCCACAGACAAGGATGCAGGATGTAGGTTCAGCAAATCTAGTTTAACACCATTGGCTGAACGGGGGTCACCATTGAGAAGCAATCCAGAAACATTTGTGCTTAAAAGGCCATGAAGCGCAATGTATTTGCGGAGAAGACAAAAGCTGAAACATTTCTTCTGTCTGACCCTAAAGAGAGTATGGGCCTGACTAACAAAAGCCTTTGACAATGGCACAAGCCCATTAAAAAATGCTTTGTAAGCCATTCCCTCTGTCTAATAACTCAGCCAAGACAAACACCTGGTTGGAGTTTGCAATTAAGAAGCACATTCCCTTCGAAAATACATAATATTAGGCCTGATTTAAACTTCATGAATAGGTGTTGTTATATATAAAAAAATATAATTTGACATAATTAAAATAAAATATTAACCTGTCAATTGGACGTCCCAAAGATAAAGCGGACGCTTTTTCCTATTGGTTAGAGGAGAGGTTTACAACCTTTTGGCCCTCCAGATGTTTGGGGCTGAGCCTCACATGATCTCTTGCAATTGACTATTCTGGCTAGAGCTGATGGGAATTGTAGTCCAAACAATCTGGAGAGGCAAAGCTTGCAGAGCCCTGGATTAGACCCTGCGGGATGGGAAAACCTTTAATAAGACATGCCATGTCACTGATGGTTTTCAAAGTTCTACCCGGGTATGCCAGCGTAAGCTTCTACGCAATTACCATCAGGACATATGGAGATGATAACTTATGCATGGAAGTGGTTCCAATGAGCTGCATTGCCTTGTGGTTTTTCCCTGCCTGCTGCAGAGGCATCAGGGCTCAACCTTTAATAGGGTGTCTGGTGGTCTAAGAAGCGAAGACTCTCTCATGTCCTTCAGAAAAACCAAGCTATTTAACTAATATTGTTCACGTTTGATATCTAAGGTGTTCCCCTGTAACCACGGCACACCTCTAGAACACTGTCTTTGAAACTGCATTTATACCTCGCATGTATTTGTCTTAATCTGTATCTAAGTGAATATACTGTAACAGCGCCACAATACCTCTGGGCCGCCGGGCGCTTTACAAATCCAAATAAATAAATAAAATAAATAAACAACACCAGAGCAGGTGTTTTGGGGAGTCTTTAACATCTGGGCCGCCGGGCGCTTTACAAATCCAAATAAATAAATAAAATAAATAAACAACACCAGAGCAGGTGTTTTGGGGAGTCTTTAACATCTGGGCCGCCGGGCGCTTTACAAATCCAAATAAATAAATAAAATAAATAAACAACACCAGAGCAGGTGTTTTGGGGAGTCTTTAACATCTGGGCCGCCGGGCGCTTTACAAATCCAAATAAATAAATAAAATAAATAAACAACACCAGAGCAGGTGTTTTGGGGAGTCTTTAACATCTGGGCCGCCGGGCGCTTTACAAATCCAAATAAATAAATAAAATAAATAAACAACACCAGAGCAGGTGTTTTGGGGAGTCTTTAACATCTGGGCCGCCGGGCGCTTTACAAATCCAAATAAATAAATAAAATAAATAAACAACACCAGAGCAGGTGTTTTGGGGAGTCTTTAACATCTGGGCCGCCGGGCGCTTTACAAATCCAAATAAATAAATAAAATAAATAAACAACACCAGAGCAGGTGTTTTGGGGAGTCTTTAACATGTTGCTTTTTGTCAGAGTACTATGCCACCGGGCGACAGATTAATTGACCTATACATGTAAACAAGCTTCGCTTCCGTCACCTTTGGGGGAATCAAGAGTGCTAGATAACAAAATATGCCAGATGATAGGATGCTGGCCCTTCCGAAAGGCAGAGTGCCAGGAAACAGTCCACAAAGTCAGCACAGCAAAGCATCGTAGGCTTCTGCTCCATAAACAGAACTCTATAAACCTTCATTGCCCGGAAGGGCTCCGTGAAGGGCAATGACAGGTTCCAGTTTACAGAGCATGCCAGATGACAAAGGGCCGGGTAATACATATTTGAGTCTGTACATACATAACTCAAATTCTATAAAATTAGATTATTGAGACTTGAACAGAAAAGATTGGAGATGAAGGTGTGACAACAACGTGGAACATCGCACACTCAAGTACAATCGGTGTGGACTTACTGATAAGTGTTTGGTAACATGTTAAATAGCTTCTCAAAGCTGAAACACTGCAGTTTGAAGAGTACTTTGGCTTCAAGATCCACATTACAGAAACATTGCGCCAGTTCAGGGGTAATGTTGGATGGCATTAGCACAGGCTGAGGCGTTGCTGGGGGGTATGAGGGGCTATAGCCCTTGGTCTTTTGGTTGAAGCCTCGGATAGAATCTCAGGGGTTACAAACTAAAGGCTCGCTAGCCCCGAGTCCCGACATTAGCCTAGCCCCAAATCTTTTACAGACCTAGCAACAACCCAGAGCACAGGGAAAAAAATTGCTCATGTGTACATACATTATTGTTGTAATGTCTTTTTCAGCAGGGCAATTTCTACCCGTTGCAAATATCAGGCAAAATAGCACTTTGCCATTGCAAAGTTTCTGTCATACTGACTAAAACAGCGAAAACAGCAACCCCTGGAGCCTCTATGATGAGGGCGGGGTCGGCAGCAGCGTATAGTTGCCTTACTGTGGCACGGACACTCTTATTCTATGCCCTTCTATTTCAACCCTCAGTAGCAGCTTGCGACCAAGAAAGTGCACGAGTTACTGAAATGATAAATGAGGCTTCCCTGAAGAGTATAAGGGAGGCCGAAACCCGATCAAATCAATAAGGAACGACTTTCTGCCACTGCTCTTCAATTGATTGCGGGGGACATAGCGCTTCTTTTTAAAGACTTTCTGCCATTTGTGTCTGTTGTCAAAAATCCATAGCAGATACCCGGCACAGAGGATGCCTGCTGCAAAAAACAACCGCTGCCGAAGGCAATAACGTCGATCAATTTATCAGCTCAAAGTCAAAAGGCAATATGTCGCAATAACGCCGCACGTTATTCACTTGCTCCATCCTCTTTGCGATAGTTTTATAAGAAAGCTAAAGACATTAATACATAGAAATGCCCTGAGCAAATCACTTATCACAAAATCAAGTCTATTATTGAGCACAAGGCGCACTACGATAATAGTAGACTTTGCACCAGTCGTACACAGGTACCATGTTTTGTTTTTGCCACATTATGCGCAAGCCGTTAAGCATTTACCAGGCATGAGGCACGCCGAGGTGGCATTGGGTGCATATTTTGAAGTGGTCACATTGTATGGAGCCAGTAAGCTTAAGAATCTGCATTGAAGTCACTGCACAGATATTGCATTAAGTTCTGCAGAACACTTGCTTATATTTGCCTTAACGGTTAAGGGCCTAATTCATGGAACGTTTAGATTGGTGCAAAGTGACTTTGCACTGCCAATAAACACGTTCCACCTGGTCTCATTCACAGAGCGGTGTGAAGTGTATTTCTGCAGTGCAAAGTTACTTTGCACTGCAAAAGTACTCTTTACAGTGACTTTGCACTGCAAAAATACACTTTGCACCACTCTGTGAATTAGGCCTGGTGGAATGTGTGTTATTGGCAGTGCAAAGTCACTTTGCACCACACTAAACGCTTCATAAATTAGGCCCTTAGGATTCATGTAATAATTTGCGTGGCAAATCAGGGATTTGCGTGCCATTCTGCATGCAAAACCTCATTTGTCGATTCATAGAATCGACTGCACAGCACTTTTTTATAACTTGCGGGTACTTCGTGCAGGCTCAGCACATCTCTACGAGCGGTCGAGTGCCTTGGGCGAGACACCACACAGAGCGTGGGTGAGGCCTGCGCAGAGGGCGTAGTAGGAGGCAGAACTCGGAAACTGAGTATGCACAAGGGAACAAGGGAAAAAGCGGGCGTTACAAGGGACGGGCCAGAGGCAGTCCATAGAATGCCCACAAATGCGCACAACAAAGCGTATTCATGGATGTGACTGCACAACCTCTCGCCTGTGAAATGGCCACGCAAATCAATCCATCTTTCCAGCACGTAAGTTCACTTGCGCATAGTAATCACAGTGCTGAGGTGGGTTTGCATTTCGGGTTTAGGGGTGCGTGTACGCAGCCAGGGATCTGATCAGACTTAGGTGTGCACGTACGCAGTGTAGTGTGGAGCGGGAATGGTTTACGGGGATTTGCACACAGATTTTTAGAGTTTTACCCGAGTTACGATACATCGTACGCATGTTGTTGGGCTGCCAGAAACAATTACGGGGGACCCTCCTCAGGGTACCTGACATGTAGGCCGCTTGCAGGGGTCCCCACGCTCTGTTTGAAGGGTGCGTGTATTCGCACCCAGGGGAGCACTCAAAGGCAGATGTTCTGGCTGGTTTTGCTTTGCGTGGGAGCGTGTCGGGGGTGTTCCGACCACGACTTGCGTGTACGGTTACTTTGCGCAGGCAATTCCATGAATACGAGGGGCACACATTTTTTGTTCTGTGCGCAGGCTTGTGCAGTGTCCTTTTCGGCGCGGCCCTTCAGGGACTAATGCACTCTTATCAATGAATCGGCCCCTTAGTGTACACAGAGTTGCAAAGTGCCAATCTGAAATTTTATTGGATATTGAAGTCACTGAAAGTGATTGCATGGGCGTGGATGCCAGGAAAAAATGTTTCATTTAGAATTTTAGAAGGGTGACTGCAACAATGTCCTTTCAAGCATACCTGTTGACTTTGGACTCAGTGTGGGATAGAGATGAAACAGCACACCCTGTTGCCTTCAAATTGTGCGTTTTTGAATCCTTCATTTCACTGTGTTTCTAGGGAAACATAGGAAACTAGACACACGTTCTAGCTTCCATTTTCTGGTTGCTTGCACCTAGTTTTGTCGACATATTATGTGTAGCTTATTGTATTAATAACTTATGCCTTATTGAAGTGTGAACGCCCCCGCCAGCGGCACTGCAAGCAGCATGAATCGGTTTCAAGGTGAACCATTGTTTGCTGCCAGGTGTAGGCCTCTTTAGATAATGAGCCTGTCCCAGGTCTGGATTCTAAGCATACTCTTGCTTCATGCAACAAAGTTTAATGAGATAATTCACCTTTTTTCTGCAACGAAGAAATGCCCAGTGTGTGATTGTGTTGTTACTCACTCTGCAGCCATCCTCTGATGACGATGTCTATGAGCCCTCACAGGCCAATGGCCTGTACCTTCTCAGCATTATCTTTCTAGCTAGTCCAACATATGCACTTGAGTCTCAAATGTTCATAACTGTGTCTCTGTGCCACGTCTTCCAGTTCTCCCTCCCTCCCTCTGGATCTTGAGCAGGACTTTCTTAAATTCTGCGAGCTACTCAAAACGTTCCTCTTTACCTCCTCCTTCCACCCCTTTTCTCCTCTGCTAATTCTCACAGTTGCTTTGATTGGTGTCCAGGGCCCTTACCCATCCACAGGGGCGTGACCTCCCACACCGAATCGCCACCAGCTTCTGTCTATCCTCAGCACACCCTCTGCCCTGGAGGCTCGCACGTTCCATACCTTGTGTCGCTCACCCACAAGCACAGGCAACCCAGCTCTCACCCCACTGCCCCCTTCCTTCTGCACTTGCACGTTCTGAATACTCACAAGGCATATTAGGTTCAGCCTTTTTCCCCTCCACTGTATTTAATGTTTATGTAGTTCAGTGTGTCTCATTCCCATGTCACATACCTGTTGCCCTGTGGGCGCTTTGAAACCGAACGTACTTGCTGTACAAACGAACAATGAATGAATAAATAAATAAATAAATAAATAAAATGCCTTACTACAGTAAATGTAATGGCTAGTTGAAGTGGCCTATTGAATCCTCTATACCAGCAGGTAGACCATTAGCAACACCAAAACGCACAGCAGCACTAATGCAAACAGCAGCACCAGGGCCGGAGAGAGGAACGCAAGAAGGGGATAATGGCGAGAACGTCTGCAATGAGAGTGCGGGCAGAAGCCACGAGCGGCGCTATAAATCCAGGCTCTTCCCCTTGCACACAGGCTCATTAAAGCCGCGCCGACTCTCTGGGCAGCCATAAGTCTGCTGAGTGATACCCTGGAATCGCCCTGTCAATACCCAGCGGTGTGCTGCCTCTCCAACCATGGCTGGCCCCAGTATTCCTCCGCTTGATGGGACGGGCTGACCTTTAATCGGAGGCTGGTTTACTCTCATCACTGAAGTGCGAGTCGGAGAGCAATAAAGCCGCAACCTCGGCGATCCAGCGGGGAGAGCTAAAGTGCCAGCCACTGTGAGGCTAACCTTTCCTAATGGCGCTCTTCAAGAGGGGAAGCAGGAAGCGCGCGGCCGCTAAAACAAACAATATGTAATGCTGACTCGGGGATTCACCGCCAGTCGCTGATCCGAGTGGCGCGTTAAAATGGCGGCCGGGGCCGCGGCTGGAAGTGCAAATGAGCAGAGAGGAGAACAGTTTCTTTTTTATTTATTATGAAGTGTTTCTAGTTTATAAATAAAAGTCAATATAATACAACAAATAAGAATACGTAAATTTATGAGTATATATCCAGCAATTCAAATACAGACATGTCAATGAGTTAAAATAAAATGAATATAATCAACAGATTATTGCACACCACCTTTAGCTTTTGTCATCAATTCTAATGCGCTTATCCAGGCCATAAACACTGCATTAGATATAACATTAGATTCGATTCTGTGCATATTACTGTGCACCAGATTTTATTTATTTATTTATTTATTTATTTCAATGCACATCAAGACAGAGGAGGGGGACGGGGGACGGGGAACAGGGATGAAGAATTACAAAAACAGCCCGACTAGGCCTTGCATCGTTTGGATCGTGCGAGTGCAGTAGCAAGAAGTGCCAGGGAATTGGGAGAGGTGGGGGGAGGTGCCGGTCAGAGCGAAACGTGCTAATGCTAAGGAGGGAAAGAAAGTGCAGGTCGGAGTGGAGAGCGTGGAAGTTCTGGGGGGGAGGAGGAGTGGGGGAAAGGCGAGTGCTAAGGGGAGGCCAGGTGGACCAGTGCCAGGGGAATGCAGGGAGTGCAGGGAATGCATGTCCACATGCTAAGTGCGAGGACAGGGTTGGATGGGATCAGTATGGGTAGGCCCCACCAGGTTAAGACCCTGGGAGGGGGGCTGGTAGGGCAAGTGCAGATTTGGGGGGTGGGTCAGGGTAGAACAAGGTGCTGGGGTAGACTGGGCACAGGAGGTCCTGGTGCCCAGTATGAATCAGAAGGAACCAGGCAGTCAGTCAAAGGGCGGCAGAAGGGGACATTAGCAGAGGAGGGGGAGAGGGAAGGAAGAAGAGAAAAAGGAGGGTCTTGAAAAGCTTGCAGGCCTGTTCGGGATTAGTTGAAGGGGGAAAAAGGGAGGATAAAGGCAGATTGAGGAAGAGGCTGTTGCAGTAGTCCAGCCTAGAAAGGACCAGAGCTCTGGAGACATTGAGTTTCTGGGGGAAGATGTGGAAAGGGAGAATGCCTCTGAGGAGGTGCAGCTGGTAGAGGGCCTTCTTGGCAAGGTCCGCAATGTGTGGCAAAAAGGAGAGAGAGGAGTCGAAAATTGCCTCAGAAGAGAGTGAGAGGATGGGGTCCATGGAGGGCAGCCGGAGGGAAGGAGGGAGCTGGGGTCTCAGCGAGAAGGATCTCAGTCTTACTGGCATTAAGGCAGAGATCGTTAGAAAATTGATTTTCCATGACATCTATTATTCGACAGGCAAATCTAAAATAGTGCATCTCATATGTATTTGCTAATATAGAGCACTGAATTAATATGTGTCTAGGTGTCCCAAGAAAGTGCTTACATAGTCTGCACTTTCTATCTTCCATTAATGTGTGTACAGAGAACAGTATTCCTTCAAGGCTGCGGACAGCGGTGGAAGGCAGAGGGGCAGGTGGACGGATGTCAAAGAGAGTGTGCTTGAAAGGTGCTTGCGCTGGTACAGGTGGATGGTGGATACAAAATGGCTGCATTCTACGGAGGGCGAGCGATGGAGTGAACACAACCATGAAATGCTAATTCTGAAATATACAAAGTAGGACCTTAGAAAATGGCTGGTTTTTAATAGAGCCACTCCCATTGACAAATCAAGGCATCCTTTCTTGAAATGTTGTTTAGCAGTTTAACCTTGGATACCGCGAGACAGGCAATGCTATGGTGTGTACCATGTTAGTATGAGCAAATAATACAAAGTCACATTATCATACAATATAATAAAAGGCCAGATATATGTTTCTCCGATGCAGTCATGCACAGTAGAGACTGCCTGCATCGCCTGTTGTCACCGCTAGAGGGAGCTGTTGCCTTAGGATATAAGCTCTTGCCTTAGGACATATACAAGGCCACATGTGTGTTTGTCTGATGCAGTTCTCTCCTCATGCACCATGGGATTTCACACTAGTTGGGCACATTGCACTGAAGGTTTAACTATCCAAATCACACAGAGTTGTATGAATTGTATGTTTTTTAAATTATTACTTTTTATCAGAAATGCAGATAAATGTTACCAAAAAAAATAATACCCCGGTCAAGTATCGCCAGAGGCCCATTGACTCAACATAATTTCTCCAAGAGAAAAACAAATTGATTGAAACCATTTTAAATTGATGCAGGTGTGTTTATGCAAACTACAGTCAGGATGCTCTAAAGCAAGCGGTCTGCAACCTTTGGCACGCCAGGTGTTATGGACTACAACTCCCATCAAGCCTAGGCTGCATAGTCAAAGATGAGGGACCATGGGGGTTTTAGTCGAAAACATCTAGAGAGCTGCAGGTTGCATACCCCTGCTGTAAAGCAGCAGCCTAGTGCCCCTTCAACAGAGAAAACCACAACAAAGGTATGTCTTTGATTCCTATCTGAGTAAGAGGGTGGGTGGGTGCAGGGAAGTTTGTGATGCACTTGGGCACCAAAAACGTATTTCAGCGATTTTATTTTAAAAGGATGCCCATTGCATTCTTATATGTAACATGTTATCAAATTTAAAAGCATATAAAAGTTTACAGCACTGACTAGTTTTACATGAGGTTTGAAGCAGGGAGCAGAAGCTGGCAAAGGGTAGCAAAGGAGTGACGTTAGGAGCAGGAGACCAACCGCAGGTGGGGGATGCAGAACAATAAGCAATTGTCTGACGTTGCACATCGTGACCTATGGAACCCCCAGCAGGCTCCACATCAGGGGTGGGCTGGGAGCCAAATGAGGTCCTGGAAATCATTTTCAAAGTGGCCCCATATTACACATTTTCAGTAGAAAGCCCAACCATTTTCCTATGGGAACATTTGGAAAGACCACACAAAAGAGGCCCAGGCTGCAGAAGCCTACCAGGAAATCTCCAGAGTTCCCTATAGGTCAGTCCACCCCAGCCCAGACTGCAGAGGCCTACCGGGAAATCTCCAGAGTTCCCTATAGGTCAGTCCAGCCCTGCCCAGGCTGCAGAGGTCTACCAGGAAATCTCCAGAGTTCCCTATAGGTAGTCCAGCCCAGCCCAGGCTGCAGAGGCCTACCGGGAAATCTCCAGAGTTCCCTATAGGCCAGTCCTCCCCAGCCCAGGCTGCAGAGGCCTACCGGGAAATCTCCAGAGTTCCCTATAGGTCAGTCCAGCCCAGCCCAGGCTGCAGAGGCCTACCAGGAAATCTCCAGAGTTCCCTATAGGCCAGTCCACCCCAGCCCAGGCTGCAGAGGTCTACCGGGAAATCTCCAGAGTTCCCTATAGGTCAGTCCAGCCCAGCCCAGGCTGCAAAGGGTTACCAGGAAATCTCCAAAGTTCCCTATAGGCCAGTCCTCCCCAGCCCAGGCTGCAGAGGCCTACCGGGACATCTCCAGAGTTCCCTATAGGTCAGTCCAGCCCAGCCCAGGCTGCAGAGGCCTACCAGGAAATCTCCAGAGTTCCCTATAGGTCAGTCCAGCCCGCCCAGGCTGCAAAGGGTTACCAGGAAATCTCCAAAGTTCCCTATAGGCCAGTCCAGCCCTGCTCTACTTACCTCAGTCCATTCTACCAGCACCGCCCAGCACCTTCTGCCTCAGAGCAGTGCAGGCACCAGTTGCCACTCTCCTACGCCCCTCTCCCGGATCCTCACATGGCCCGCCTTTTCCGTCATACTACCGGCTCCATGGATTATGCCGGAAACAGGACCTTCAGCCCCACCCAAACCCCACTATGCACGCGAATACCCCAGGAATGAAGGGCCTGTCTCGGGCTACTGTTCGATATAAACCCAAAGGCAGGGAACTTTACGGTCCAGAATCTGCTTTGGGGAGCTCATTAAGGTGGTCCGAGGACTGATATGAGGCAGTAAAGCCCCCTGCCTCTGGCTTATTGGGAAAATAATAGAAAGGCAATGATCCTTCTGTTATATTTTCACAGTGGTTTTTCAATATTTTAACTAACAATATTTTCCAGACGGTATTTTCGCTGCCATACTAAAAGTTGTTAACATTTTGACAGCGAACCATCTGCTAAAGGGAAGCAGCAGGAAGTCTCCTATAGTGGCATTACCCGTCGCCACCCACATCAGAGTGGCGCGCTGCTTGCAATGTAAGGCACATGCTGGCGGGGGCGCCTTGGCTACTGTATACATCTCTCTGAGGATGGAAACACAGTGGCCCAATAGATGCAAACACAAAAGACAAACGTGTGCCGCTTAGAGCGGCAGCAGAAGAAAACGGGGTGGAGTCTTTCGTAGCAGCGCGCTGCGGCTCTCCCCGACTCTATTTCCGGTGGCGGCGCTTTCAGTCTAAAGTTGTAAACATGATATAATATGATAGTATATTTTATTTGTATCGCGCTCGTACAGAGGTGTTTCAGAGCGCGACTAGGCAAGGGAGGGGAACATGGGAGAACAACAAAAACGATCTTACTAGGCCCAGTGACATTGAGAACGCGCAAGTGCATGGGAAAGGGAAAAGGGGGAAAAGTGCATGGAAGGGGGAGAGTGGAAAGTGCAGAACGGAGGAGAGCAGATAAATAATAAAGAAAAAAGAAAAAGAAAATGGAGGCCATAAACAGTGATAGTGCAGCCAAGCAAGTGGCAAGTGCTGTTTTTAAGGCAGCAGACTGACTAAGTCTGATAAGTGCAGAAAAAGGATAAAATGGGAGTGGGGGCTGTATGGGTACAGATACAGTCCCCAGTGCTAGGGGTGGCCAGGAGGCAGTACAGGAGGGTGGCAGGGTGAGCAGGTACCTGGGCCCAGGGGACAGAGAGTGGCCAGGTGCACAGTGCCAAGAGAGAGCAGATCAGCAGGGCAGAGTGGGAGCGAAGGCAGAAGCAAGAGACATGCTTGTCTCCATTTTTTTTAAAACACTTCCTTTCCATTTTCTCAACATTCATTTGAAACACCCTTTATTGCTGAAATCACAGAGTCAGTAAGACAATGACACCACCATTATGCTTCATAATGTCTTACCTTTCAAGAGACGACCAGGCATCTCTGTGAACTGTCTCTCTTACTGTATTCACAACACAGAAGTCACTGTTTCCGACAGGCACATTGTGAATAAAATGTGCAAGCACGCAGTGCATCGTTAACAAGCCGTGTACTTGTCAACAAATTAGACACATCACAGACTAGTCACCATTGGAAAGTTAAAATTCAAAAAACAGGTTTAAGTCTCGGGAGGATAGCACAGGGGCAATGTGCTCGCCTTGGAAGCAAGACAACACGGAGAAACACATGTTCGATCCCCGGGTTCATGCTTTGAAACCTCTGGGTTTTAAGTGCGTCATAAATAACCTACCATAACATTATGTGGCAGTGGTATTCACTGTGGAGTATAGACAGAATGAGGGGGTTTGGAATGCCAATGGCCCCTTCCTAGGTCGCTGCGACTTCAGAGAGAAGGGGGGCATTAACACTGTTCCCCAGCCCAGGAATAAAAGCCATTCCTTGAAAGAAACAGACCTTGGGAATGTCCTGAGCCTGTGAAGCCTGGCTGTGACTTTACCATAACATGATGTCAAAGCAACCTTTTTGATAGTGTTTGTCATGTTTTACACTTCAAGAAAGCACAATAGTCTGTGTTTTCATGGACGAGAATGCGTACCACACAGCAGTTTAAGTGCCACTACCGGGTATCTCTTCCCTACACCTCATAAGACTGCTGCCAGCCACCACGCCAAAGTCACTGCACGCACAGTGCCCGAAGCTCAGCGGTATGCCCACCAACACTAATGGGGGAGGAGTGGGGCATAAGCGCAGCCATCCGCTCTCAATGCAGTGGGCAGCAGGGGATGACATTAGGGGCATAGTGGGTAAATGTGTTGCGCGGGGGCAAATGAGCCACGCTGGCGCAAGTAGGGGCCCTATTTGAGGGAAGGATACAAACACGCACAGTGACTTGTTTTCCTTGGTTCACATGCTTGAGCTGGCTAGTCACATTGTTATCATGTGCTCTTAGTATGACCATGCGACGCTGATGTCATTGATCAATTTTTGGGCCCGTCCTTCTGCACCGCTGTGCCCCTACTTAACCTATGCCACGCCCTTATAGCTGGTCAGATAGCACAGCGAGCTAAGCGCTCGCCCCTGAAATCTGTGCGAAACCTGCTGTGGCAGATTCGAATCCCAGCAGGGTCAACTCATCCTTTCACCCTTCCGAGGTCGATAAATTGAGTACCACTCTGTGGGATAATAATGTCTTCTTTTATTTCAGCGCTCTGAGACTTATGAGTGTGTAGCACTATATAATAATTAAATTATTATTATTACGGAGGATCCATGCCAGGTTGGTGGTCCCAGCTCCTTTTTATGGGCAGTATCTGGCCTGTAATTATCCCCCACCAGAATATTGTCTTTTGTATATTTTTGATTGTGGAAACGTTACCATTGACTTGTTGGAAAAATACATAAGGACACTTTTAATTGACAACTGAACAACACACATGATAATTAGTGTCACCGATTCCAGATGGCCGACCACACAACAGGAGAACTGAACCGTTTGCAAACCCTTTAAGGGATCCGGGCTGTGACTTTTCCAAAGCGAAGAGCCCTCGTAGCCCACCAACTGCTCGCAAGCACTTGTCAGAGACAAAAAGGATGTGAACTTTCCCGTAATTTCTAATTTATGTATACAAATATGTTTTTTAAGACCCACAGTCTGTTGCGCAAATCATTGGGTTTGGATCAATTTGACACGCGGTATCATTGAGTGCGCCCAAGGGTTCCTCCACAACATGTAAAGTAATTAACACACCATTAACACATTAACTAATGTGCAATCAGCATAATCTCTGTTAATAGCCTAATAATTACTTTATTTCAGGAAAGACCCCTGGCATTGCCCTCCTTGCCCGCTGCGCAAAGCTGACTGCCTGCTTTCAAAACACCAGAACACTAGTGCACCTGCCCGCTACTTCTGGTGTGACTGGTCTCATACTGGTTGCACAGCTCCAAACCTTTTGTGTCACCAAGGCGGGTGAAAACACACGATTTTCATTTTGGCGGGTGAGAGCCCATAGAAGTGAATGGGCGTATGAGGGACTTGCCGGGTGATTCAGCTGCTTGCAAGGCGGGTGACACCCTCCAAAAGTGGTTGAGTTGAGAGCTATGTGGTTGGCAGGGCCATGATGGGCAAGGATGGGCACCAGTGCTCAAGTCGAGGGTACCCACGGGTAGCCAAAGACCCCCCACTTTTTTCAGAAGTCCCCACACTTTTTTCACAGGGCACCTGGAAATGCTAGTTCCTGGTGACACCACATTCAATTGGTATGTTAATGAGTCAGCGACTATTTTTTTAGGACTTGACCCCTAATTGGACGCACACTTTAGAAACACGCCGATCAAGCAGTGCAAAAGTGCATTACAGAAAAGTTTCAGGTAGGGGAGTGGGCTGGTGCAAGGACGGTGGCAGTGAAAGTGCAATTCAAGCTAGCGCCTTTGCTTGGCTATTATCCTGCAACTGTTACTTAGTGTGTTATGTCACTGGGATGTATACCGCGCGCCACTGCCGTGTGCACCGTCTCCATGTGCACCAGAGGTTCTGAATGAGAAGGGGTAGGCGAGGTAAGTGGTGGGAGAGGGGGCGTGCAAGCTACCTTTGCTGTTGCACTAGTGATTTCAGAAACCTGACGTAGTCTTGTTCTTATCCTAGAGGCAAAATGACGATTTTTTTGCTGGTGTGTTGATGTGTGCAGTGTGGAAGTACCTGGGGGCTGCCTACTGTGCCAGTTCTAGGTGGCGTGTGTCAAGAGCACAGAGGCATATGTGTATGGATGGGAGCCCCGTGTGCCAGTGGTGCTGGGGTGCATTGACTGTGGTGGTGGTATGTAAGTTATGTGTAGAGGCGTAGAGTTCTGTTGTTTGATACCTGTAGGGAGGGATATTAAGTTGCTGTGTGCACGTGGCATAGCTGGTCTGTGTATACTCTTTGTGGGTGTGAAGAAGACAGTGATAGTGTTGGGGCAAATAATGTATCTATGATGCCAATAAACAAAATACAGGTCAAACAATAACTATAGCAGACAATGTAAACAGCACCAAGGAGCAAAATACAGTGGGGCAAGCATGAAACCAGGGTAAACAAATCAACTACAGCAAACACTGCATACAGTGCCAGTGAGCAAAATACAGTGAGGCAAGCATGAAACGAGATCAAACAGTTAAACTACCGAAAACAGTGTATACAGTGCCAGTGAGAAAAATACAGTGGGGCAAGCATGAAACCAGGGTAAACAAATCAACTACAGCAAACACTGCATACAGTGCCAGTGAGCAAAATACAGTGAGGCAAGCATGAAACCAGGGTAAACAAATCAACTACAGCAAACACTGCATACAGTGCCAGTGAGCAAAATACAGTGGGGCAAGCATGAAACCAGGGTAAACAAATCAACTACAGCAAACACTGCATACAGTGCCAGTGAGCAAAATACAGTGGGGCAAGCATGAAACCAGGGTAAACAAATCAACTACAGCAAACACTGCATACAGTGCCAGTGAGCAAAATACAGTGGGGCAAGCATGAAACCAGGGTAAACAAATCAACTACAGCAAACACTGCATACAGTGCCAGTGAGCAAAATACAGTGAGGCAAGCATGAAACCAGGGTAAACAAATCAACTACAGCAAACACTGCATACAGTGCCAGTGAGCAAAATACAGTGGGGCAAGCATGAAACCAGGGTAAACAAATCAACTACAGCAAACACTGCATACAGTGCCAGTGAGCAAAATACAGTGGGGCAAGCATGAAACCAGGGTAAACAAATCAACTACAGCAAACACTGCATACAGTGCCAGTGAGCAAAATACAGTGGGGCAAGCATGAAACCAGGGTAAACAAATCAACTACAGCAAACACTGCATACAGTGCCAGTGAGCAAAATACAGTGAGGCAAGCATGAAGCCAGGTCAAACAGTGCAACTATGGCAAACAATGTATACAGGGCCAATAAGTAAAATACAGTGGGGGCAAGAATGAAACAAGATCAAACAGTTAAACTACCGAAAACACTGCATACAGTGCCAGTGAGAAAAATACAGTGGGGCAAGCATGAAACCAGGGTAAACAAATCAACTACAGCAAACACTGCATACAGTGCCAGTGAGCAAAATACAGTGAGGCAAGCATGAAGCCAGGTCAAACAGTTCAACTATGGCAAACAATGTATACAGGGCCAATAAGTAAAATACAGTGGGGGCAAGAATGAAACCAGGTCAAACAAAGAATAAAACCAGGTCAAACAATTCAACTACAGCGAACACTGTATACAGTGACAGTGAGCAAAATACAGTGGGGCAAGCATGAAACCAGGGTAAACAAATCAACTACAGCAAACACTGTATACAGTGACAGTGAGCAAAATACAGTGAGGCAAGCATGAAACCAGGTCAAACAGTTCAACTATGGCAAACAATGTATACAGGGCCAATAAGTAAAATACAGTGGGGGCAAGAATGAAACCAGGTCAAACAAAGAATGAAACCAGGTCAAACAATTCAACTACAGCAAACACTGTATACAGTGACAGTGAGCAACATACAGTGGGGCAAGCATGAAACCAGGTCAAACAATTCAACTACAGTAAATAATACATACAGTTGTAAGGAGCTAAATACAGTGGTAAAACCGTTAGAATAGGACAAACAATTCACCCTGAGTAGCCACAGTTAAACTATGATGCTAATATGAGAGTTTGTGAATGTAACTGTGCAAATGTGCAAGTGTGCAAATGTGTGAGTGTGCAAATGTGCATGTGGGCAAATATGCAGGTGTACAATTGTAGGAGTGGGGAAATCTGCGAGTGAACATGTTCTAAATCTGCATTTGATTGGCCTCCAGGCACACTGGAGAATCGGAATGTGAGGGGGGTGGGATCGCTTAGTGTAGAGAGGGAAAATGCAAGATAGTTTGCTATTGTGTTGGAGATTTCAGATCCATTAATGATAAAGTTTATAATCCAGCCGCACTACATGTTTCAGAAAAAGTTCTCTATTTCAGCTTTAGAAGAACTAAAACAATCGTGTGAAAAGAAATGCAAAAACCCTGGCAGTGAGCCCAGTAACAACCCGCGGGGGCCAAGTACAGGCCTGAGAATTAAAATGTTAAACAGTTTTTTTTCATCCAACCCCCAGAAATGAACAGTAGCAAAGTGCTGTTTATTTTTATTTAAATAGTTTTTTTATACCGTGCTTATTCCGGATCCGGGATTTGAACCTTTGTTGCTCTGATGGTCCTGCTTCCAAGACCAGCACGTTGCCCCTGTGTTATCTGGCAATGCTGACCTGGTTCAACCGTTTGTATTTTCTTTTAGAAAATGTGCTAGAAATACACATTTGCAATTTGACACAGAGGACAGATGCCCACGCTCTTAGTTCATTTTATTCGTTTTTTATAAGGTGCCAACCGCATGCAGAGCTATAATCATAGAGCACCCCCCAAAGCAAAGAGAACACGGAAGGGAATCCGATCTTTCACATGCACCGGGAACATTCAAATTGGGAAAGTGTGGGGCGAGGGGACGGGCAGAAGAGCGTCCATCACAGGTGCAAAACTCGAGAAGAGTGCAGTGCCTTTACATGTGCATAAGGGCGTGTCACAGTGCATGACATGTAGGGCAGGACGAGCCTGGTAATAAAGCAGGGTCTGCGACCTGGGGCTCTGCAAATGTTATGGAATACAACTCCCATGACCCCTCACCATTGACTATGCTGGCTAGAGCTGATGGGTTACGCAGTCCAAAACATCTTGAGAGGCAAAGGTTGCAGATCGCTGTAATAAAGTAACTGAACAAATAGAGGGGAGGGGAGGAGATCTAGGGGCGTGTGCGAGCCAAGTGGACCACAAATGGTATAGGGTGAAGGCTTGAGAACATAGGAGTAGCAAGCGCATGTGGGCCTGCGCTACATGCTCATTTTGTGGTATTGCAGCCGGTGATGGTTGTAGTCTACTGTTTGGCCATCCATTGATGGAGGCTTCTGGGGGCACGAACAGGAGGCTGCTCTGCTACCCCTTCCATATTGTTCCTTAAAAAGGCAAAAACTACAGTCAAATTTAGTAAGAATAAAGATTTAGCAAACATACCTAGGAAATGTCCTATGTGGCATGGCAGCGTGTGGCCTTAAAATGTGTGCATGCATTGCATCGCTACCACTGCCTTTGCTGCCCATATTAACCTCCTCAACATTTGGAAAATGTGTCATTTTATTGCTAACCACTCTACAAATACTCTGATCTCTACTCTCGTGCTCAGCAGGCTGGACTACTACTCAAGCTTACTCCTTGGTCTTCCTCTCTACTCCTTCCACCCTCTAGACTAAGTCCTCAGCTTGATTAGCCGCACTCTCTACAACCCACCCAGATCCTCCCCCACTTCTACCTGCTGGCAACATGCTGATTGGCTCTGCATGCACAACCACTCTCTGTTCAAGTTCCTTCTCCTAGTCTTCAAAGCTATCAATGGTCTTGCTGCTCAGTACCTGTCTGATCGGATCTCAGTTTAGTCACCGTCTCGTTCCCTGTGATCCTCCTCTGCTCTCAACCACACCATCCCATACCCTCCCTCTGCCTTCTCTCGCTTCTGCTCTTTCATCCTACTTGCCCGCTCAACTGGAACCCACTGCCCATAGCAATCACAGCCAGCCCAAGTGTGGATCTCTTTAAAGCTCTGCTTACACATCTTGCTAATGGGAGAGCTTCCCCTATCCTGTCCCCCATCCTCCCTAGCTGTCAGCAACACTGCCTCCCCCTTAACTTAATGTTACCTTTGTAAGTCACCTGTTTTCTTATAAACATTATTTTCGTTTGTTTTGTCTCTGATCTTTGTCCCACTTTGTTACACCCTCATAAACTAGCTCACCACTTGATCTCATCTTAATACTAGTATTCAGGTACCCTTTGTGGGAATGCCTCCACCATCTGGAAATGGGTTATCCTGAGCCATTTCTGATCAAAACTGACATCCCTGTTCTTCAAATAGATACAAATGCAAAATACATCACTTGAGCAATTATGTCAGGTTCATTAAGAAGGCCTCTGCTTGGACAGCACCACATGACAATGTGGATTAATGTGGATTAACCTACCTCTCGTTTGCCTTCGAGATAAAATGTTTCCCTCGCCTCCACACAGCCTCTCCTCCTTACTTTCTCTTTTTCTTCATCCATCATGGGCACAACCCTAACACAGCTGGCCGTACCGCCTACCTGCTCTTAAACATGTCTAATGCTGCCTGTCCTAATCCATATATTGTCTCCGGTGACTGTTCCATTTACTTCCCACCACAACCTGGTCACCTGAATTCACCCCATTGTAAGAAGCTCACTGCTTCCCGTCAAATCTGATGATTATTGTATGTTCTTTTTTACGATTAAAAGAGCACTATTCTTCCCTGTACAAAAATAAATTCAACAACAATGCACAAGTATGACTCAGCAGTGCATTCAATATGGACCAAACCACGTGATACTGACTAGAATGACAATTGGTCGGTGTTTACGGTTATAATAAATCCTATTATCTATGAAATCTGTACTCAAGTGAAACCCATGTAACAGCGCCACGATGCCTCCGGGCCGCTGCGCGCTTTATAAATTCAAATAAATAAATACGTTGGCAGTGATCTAAGTGCAGCTGGCAAAGTACCTCAACTCCGGAAGGTCTGCGATGCCCTCGCGAGCGGCATCTCCCAAGAGAATGCCGCTTTGCATTTACCTGTTCATTTATTCAAGTAGAAGCCCCTGTTCACGGAAGGGTGAACAGTGCAGCCAAGAGTTCGGAATACAAGAGACTTCCGGAGACAAAGAGGGCTTCGCGTTCTGTAACATTTAACCTGACAGCGCGCTCTGAAGGGCATTGGAAGACAACAAGGGTCCTTATTGTTCGACAACGGCCCTGTCGGATCACGTCCCCGCTCACTGCTGCTGATGCACCCAGGGTGACAAACAGGAGAAGTCTGACAGTAAGCAACGCTGGGCGGGATAATGGCGGCAAACATCTTGAAGACATTTCATCACGTCCCCCAATATGAATCACTGTCCGGCTGAAATGTTGACAGGCCGAGCGAGTGTTAGTCGAAGTGTCAGCACTCGGGAGGGTTTGATGACTGTTGCGCAAGCCCTGGTGGCTCTCATTTGCCTGTGTGGACGCACGGCCAGCGGGCATCCGCTTCCATTCATAACAGACTTCCGCGGCTGCAAGTGACAGAAGGCGAATAGCACATCCTGGGACAGGGGTCTGCAACGTTTGGTTCTACAGATGTTTTGGACTACAACTCCCATCAGCCCTAAAGCAAAGTGTATGTCCCAAGAAAGGTATTTATACATTGGAACGAATCAGCATTACTCTATTACAGGCGTGGTGGTATTTGGGCATTTGTTTTCTTCAACGCATCTATGATTAGACCCAACAGCATAAAGATGTCACAACAGAACAAATTAATCTTCCGTACGATTCCCATAGCGACCAAAGAAAAGACATATTTATTTTTCATTGGTCAGACGTGCATTATCAATATACAAAAACAAGACAAATATTTAAATCACAATGGTGTCCAAATTTGTAGAAAACAATCACAACATTATACAATAACAGTGGTATCAAATTAGGTTAAACAAAGAGAAAATAAGAGCATGCATATATGTGTGCCAACAGGTCAAATGTTTCATGTATACACTCTACCCACATAAGTACAACAATATTCCCAATATGCGTACACATTGGGAATTGATTTTTTAAATTTCAATAAAACTGGCCCATTGCTCCTTTTCTATAGTTTATGTGCTTCTGTGCTGAGCCACTCCCAACGTCAGACACCAAAATCACAGCTAGGAGGTGTTCCTTTCCTATAGTCTCATGTATGTGTTTCTGCGCTGAGCCACTCCCAACGTCAGATACCAAAATCACAGCTGTGAGGTGTTCCTTTCCTATAATCTCATGTATGTGTTTCTGCGCTGAGCCACTCCCAACGTCAGACACAAAAATCACAGCTGCGAGGTGTTCCTTTCCTATAATCTCATGTATGTGTTTCTGCGGGGAGCCACTCCCAACGTCAGATACCAAAGTCACAGCTCCGAGGTGTTCCTTTCCTGGAGTCCCATGTATGTGCTTCTGTGCCGAGCCACTCCGAACGCCAGACACCAAAATCACAGCTAGGAGGTGTTCCTTTCTTATAGTCTCACGCACGTGTTTCTGCGCTGAGCCACTCACAACGTCAGACACCAAAGTCACAGCTTCGAGGTGTTCCTTTCCTATAGTCTCATGTATGTGTTTCTGCGCTGAGCCACTCACAACGTCAGACACCAAAGTCACATCTTCGAGGTGTTCCTTTCCTATAGTCTCATGTATGTGTTTCTGTGCTGAGCGACTCACAATGTCACACACCAAAGTAACAGCTCCGAGATGTTCCTTTCCTGGAGACCCATGTATGTGCTTCTGTGCCGAGCCACTCCCAATCCCAGATACCAAAATCACAGCTAGGAGGTGTTCCTTTCCTATAGTCTCATGCACGTGTTTCTACGCTGAGCCACTCACAACGTCAGACACCAAAGTCACAGCTCCGAGGTGTCCCTTTCCTTTCCTATAGTCTCATGTATGTGCTTCTGAGCTGAGCCACTCCCAACGTCAGACACCAAAGTAACAGCTCCGAGGTGTTCCTTACCTGGAGTCCCATGTATGTGCTTCTGTGCCGAGCCACTCCCAACGCCAGACACCAAAATCACAGCTAGGAGGTGTTCCTTTCCTATAGTCTCATGCATGTGTTTCTGCGCTGAGCCACTCACAACGTCAGACACCAAAGCCACAGCTCTGAGGTGTTACTTTCCTTTCCTATAGTCTCATGTATGTGTTTCTGCGCTGAGCCACTCCCAACGTCAGACACCAAAGTCACAGCTGCGAGGTGTTCCTTTCCTATAATCTCATGTATGTGTTTCTGCGCTGAGCCACTCACAACGTCAGACACCAAAGTCACAGCTCCGAGGTGTCCCTTTCCTTTCCTATAGTCTCATGTATGTGCTTCTGCGCTGAGCCACTCCCAACGTCAGACACCAAAGTCACAGCTCCGAGGTGTTCCTTTCCTATGTTCTCGTGTATGTGCGTTTGTGCTGAACCACTCCCAACGTCAGACACCAAAATCACAGCTTTGAGGTGCCCCCCAAGGGTCTGCGCCTCCTACTGTACACACAGAACTGCAGATTACCTGATTCCAATGCATTTTAAGGAATGCTGGGGTTGCTCCACAACCAACAACAATTGCAAAGGGGCGAGGGGGTGAGGGGTCTTGCTACAGGCATAGAACACATATTTGAATGTCTCGTGTATAGTTAAATGAGCATGTACAGAGTGACAGCGGGACAGTGCCACCGGCTCCACTTTCACCGTCATTGTTGTAGTATTATTGAACTCCTCTTAGCCCCGGATTCTGAATGGAGAGGGCACAGTGGAAAGTGTCCTTCCGCAGTTTCCACCACACCTTCCATGTTCCTGGTGTTGGAACCCGCATGCAGACACCCAACGGGAGTTCCCTTGTGTAGTTCCTGCATTAAAGTCAAGCACGTGGAGTGGCTGGGTTTCTGCAGGCTATGCCGACTAGTCTTGCACTTGGAAAAAGCAGGTGCAGTCCACTGAAATCAAGGGGCCACAGCAGCCGCCATGTTGGTCAAGATGCCGTGCACTGCAGATATCATGCTACGCGCACCGACCGGGTGGCGATCATTTCTGATTTACCACACGTGGGATCTGCTTACCTTCCCCTGCCTCGCAACACAGCACACAGTGAATCACCAGAATGGGGGGGGGGGTAAGACTCCGACCGCGCAGACTCAGAGGCAGCTGAGCTCTTTAACGCTCCGACTCTGGGATCACGACAACGAGACTGTAAGATTACAAATGTTCTTTTGCTTGCTCCAACACCCTGTTGTCTTTTTTTGTGTACTGGGCTTTTTTGTGTCCAAAGTCTGGATGAACGGTTATTTGGACGTGTACTGCCTTTATATCATGGATAGAAGGTGTAAAATGGAGACAGCGGGGAGATCCCAACTGGCGCTGCAAGCTTGCCGCTCTGATAGACTGCACTGAGTTGGGCCGCGGCTAGTGCCATGTGGTGCCGGACTCTTGTGCTGGGTTCCTGGCAATCTCCGTTTTGAGGCATGCAGTACCTGAGTCCAGCCTTAATGCCAGTTGTGAGTTGTGCATCAGACGATTCCTCTATGCTTGGTGCTACATACTATGTACATGTTAGCCTGGTGAGGAGATCAGCTGGACTAAGTGTGGCATGCCAAACATTACACATCGTCTGTATTCTTCCGCATCCATAGTAGCGCACCGCTAAAGAACTGCCACGGCATGGAATCTTGAGGCACGTGAGGCAGAGGGAAAGCAGTGAGTGTTGCTATATAGGGTAGAGGTACGCTGCAACCGCAGAGGTATTTTGTCACAACCCATACCACCATAACTGTACATGGCCAAACCTATGGGCACCCGGGAAATTGATCGCAATCCCTAGTAATGGAGCCCCTACCTGGACTTGTAATGGCCATACCTGTCACGTGGTGTGACAGTACTTTAAATGGAAAAAAAGAAGTGCAGTACTCACCAAGCTACGAAGCCGGCCATTCTGAAGAAGCGCTTTCAGCGCCGGCCGTTTCTGAGCGGCACCTTGGGCACAGGTCCCTTTTAGGCACACCCTGTTGTTTGCAGGCAATGCCCGGTGAGATTAAATTATCAACCAAGGAGCACACACTATGGTAAAGCAGTGTGTCTTTATTTTATTTATTTATTTATTGGACATTTGTATGGTGAATATACAGCTGAAAGTGTTTCCGGGCACCACAAGACAAAAGGGGGGAGTGGAAACAGGGGAGGATAAAACCACAAGAAACGATCCTAGTAGGCCTTGTGACATTCGGGTTGTGGGAGTGTAGTAAGTAAAGTAAAGTGCAGGGGCTGTAGGGGGCCCCAGGGATGAGGCAGGGTAAGTGCTGGGGGACCCTGTGGAAGGACAAGTGTCAGGGAGGCAGGAGTAAGGGTAAAGTGTGAGGAACAGGGATGGGTGGACCAGACTTGGTAGGTCAGTCAGGGAAAGGAGCTCAAAAGCGAGTGCTGAGAAAGGGAAGACTGGTAGGAGGGGAGCCTGGCACCAGTAGGACTCAGAAGGGGCCAGGCAGCCAGTCATAGCAGTAGGGGTGGCATTAGCATGGGAGGGAAGGAGGAGGAGAAGAGAAAAGTCTTGACGAGTATCCTGAACTTAAAGAGACCCGGCTCAAGTCTGAGAAGGGCAGGGAGGCCATTCCAGATGGAGGCTCCTGCCGAGGAGCGAGATCTACCCCCTACTCTCTGCTTAGAGAAATGTCTGACCTGCACAGAGTTAGAGCCAGAGGACCGAAGGACTGTAGCACTGAGGTATCTGGGGAGAGAAAGTTGGATATAGAGCGGTCCCAGGCCCTAGAAAGCCTTGTGGATGATGCAAAGGGCCTTGAACTTGATCGTAGCAGCCACCGGGAGCCAGTGGAGAGACCTTAGGGCTGGACAGCAGAGGCTGCAGAAGCTTATCACTTTAAGTTGTGATGGAGTGAAATGAAAAGCTTTAATTTTGACCTTGCAACACAGTTGAGTACTGGTACTCTTTTTCAGGCGTTGAGAAGTGCAGGTACTAAAATGCTCAAAAATAAGAAGTGCCGGTACTGAGGGTGTGAGTACCAGACGAAGCAAGAACTGGGAAATATGATGGCACGATCGGGCAAATAGTGAATGCTTGGCAAATGCCTCTCCAAAAATCAAAACTATTGGCTTTCTCAGTGTTTCATTGTGTGTTTATTTCATAAGGGCGTGGCATGAGAGCTCTGGTTCAGCCTATGGAAAAAAAGAATTCCATGGACTGCTGTCGGCTAAATGCAGAGTTGGTTTTTAGATAAGGTGCCCATTTCTGCAGTGTTTATAACTCCCAGGTGCTACAGATGGCAACCCTGGGCCACCTGTAAGAACGTGATGGGTCACAGTACAACCCCACAACATTGTGCCCTTAAAGTGTTCTGAGTGCTGGTCTTGCTAGAAGGAGATCACTGTCTGACTCTAGCTCGCATCAACAGGCATGATATGGCAAATGGCCCTGCCTTGGGACTATGGAGTGGTTGGGTTAGACTGTGCCAACCTGCTGCAGAGGCTCATTATGCCAGGATCATGTAACCCACACATCATTTATAGGAGGGTCAGCGGTGCTCTGTGCGGAGCCTGGAGCCCCAAAGTGCCTGCTTTTATCAATACAGCCAAGCAGCTAATGATATTTAAGGCAATTCTCTATTCAGACCCCGAGCATTCGATGCAAATGCAGCAAGGAGGCTTCTTATTAAACAGCCACGGGCCAGAGCTGCGTGCAATCACGGCGGCCAGGTCTTTCTAGAACAAGCTAATTGCAGGGAGGGAAGAAGCTGGAAAAGGCAGAACCAGGTCAGGCAGCAGCGTGTTTGCAAGGAATGGCACAGCGTGCGCCCATCTTGGCCGCGCCCTCGAATCGGTCACTCTGGGGTTAACTGCACCCATAGTTCCTGAAAGTGAGGAGGGCTTTACATAAAGGTTCAGGGGGGTCTTTCTGAAGGCCTGTAACTTATGAAACAAATTTGCCATTAATGACGTGTTTCGTGGAAGCTCAAGCAGACACTCTTGCAGAATAAGTGCACACAGCATAGGTACATATACCTTGGAAAACTGAATATTGAATGTTTTTTTGGGGGGGTTCCCCGCCAAACCCCTGTTTCCAATTCCTAAAAACCCATCCCGATGTTTCCCCCCAAAAAATTAACCTTTTATTCCCCATAAATATATTCGATATAAGGTTCTTCAAGGTATATGTTTAGATATATATGTAATTCGGTATATAATATTTGATATAAAGACTGCATACCGCATTATTTATTTATTTACATTTTTAAAGCACTCACACAGCCTGGAGGCATCGAGGCACTGTTACACGAATATGTCTCTTAGTTGCGGATTTATAACGCGCTTAATACCCGGAGGTTTCTAAGTGTGGACCGAGGGATCGAACCTGTGTTGCTTCGCTGAGCTATCCTCTCGTGACGAGAACCCACTCTATCTTTATTTGTGAAAAAGCTTTCATTTCACAGAATAGCGACGATGTCTAGTGGTGTTCCCAGAAATAGAAGATGTTCCCAGTAGTAAGCTTTCCATGGGCCACATCGGTAGAAGGCCCCCGTAGCCTCAACTCACCCAGGACACTACTAACCACCAATTGACTACTCAGCATCACCCTCTAAACGACCTCTCATGGCTCCCCACTGTCATAACACTACAAGAATCCAGGCCAAACATCTTGGCCACAAGCTCAAAGCGCATGGCATGCGTTCATGACCCGCTCCGTCACCACGCAAGCTCACGCCATTTACCAAATGTAACCGCCTCCGAGAATGCCCAGGCAAAAAACACTATATCAACAGCAAACTTGCTCGCTTGTCTTTTCTTCTACTAACTGCCCACCCCAACCAACTCCAGCCCAACCCGCACCCTTCTGGTGCTAAAGCGCAGCGATGCCGTGAAAATGGCGGAAGTCGCTCTGAATAGGGTGCAACATTATGAAATGCCTTGGGCCAGGAGGATAGCTCAGGGGCAGTGTGCTAGTACTGGAAGCAGGACCACACAGAGCAGCACAGGTTTGAATCCCAGTCCTGCGCTTAGAGGCTAGACTCTAACATGAGGCGCTATACAAGAACCCAATTATTTAACTTAAAGGTCTAAAATAGCTGAGAGCCCCACTGCAATTTAGCATCAAGCACCCCACTGTGGGAACTAGGTTTGTGGAAAATTTCAAACGTGATGGAACATATGTCACAAACCTATATCATGCTTACCAACCCTGTGATGACAGTGTTCCATTTGTGATGAGAGAATCTGTCTGTGTTTTTTTGTAGGGGGAAATGGAGTGTTGAGAGGTATTTCTGGGACATTTGATAAAGGGTGTGGATATGCTTTTGAGGGGAAGGTGGGCCATGGGGATGGCACAGGTACATAAAATGCGTAAGTTCTCTGATTTTGAAATAATGCATTTCCTGCTTGAGCTCATTAGGGTTATGACATTCTAATGGCCGTTATTTATAATACTGCCTAAAATCATTGCAGTAAACCTCCTTTTTGTCCATCAGTATTGCTAACCCAACTTAATGGTCGTTGTTGCTAATATCTCCCAATGTAAATATTGCTGATCTCTTGCCTGTGGGTCCATATGAGGCGATATACCCCGAGGTGGTGGGCCGACCCTGTAGGTAACGGCCCCCCGCCCACGTCAAGGGCCCGAGCATATCGCCATTAGCACCCGTGTACATCCAGGAAGATAACACTGTGCAGCGCTCCACTCCACAAAGGTACGTCTATCTATTTTTGGGGTGGGGAAACACTCTTAGCACCGGTGTAGAGAACTACACAGGTTGTAAAAGGTGAGGGGGTTGATACATGGGGGAAGACAAGGGGTGCTGGTTGCTCGGAGCGCGGACTGTCCTTGGCGAATACAGCCCATGTTCTGAACAGATTGATTGATTGATATTTTATTTCTATCGCGCTCATACACAAGTGTTTCAGAGCACGACCAGGCAGGGAAAGGGAACAGGAGAGAACAAAAACAACGATCTTACTAGGCCCAGTGACATTAAGAACGTGCAAGTGCATGGGAGAGGGGGAGGGGAAAAGTGCATGGAAGGGGAAACAAAAGGAGAGTGCAGAGCGAGAAGGAAAAAAACAAAAATAATAATAAAATATACATAAAAAGGCAACAAACAATGGGAGTGCAGGTAGCAAGTGGCAAGTGTTGGGTTTATGGCAGCAGGCCTGTAGGTCTGAAAGTGAAGGAAGAAAAGGGGAGGGCTGTATGGGTACAGATACAGACCCCAGTGCAGGGGGTGGCCCGGAGGCAGTGTGTGAGGGTGGCAAGATGAGCAGGTACCTGGGCCCAGAGGACAGAGGGTGGCCAGGTGCATGGTGCCAAGGGAGAGTAGAATCAACAGGGGAGAGGTGAAGTTATGTTGGACCCAGGCCCCAGAAAGCCTTGTGGACAATGCAGAGGGTTTTGAATTTAATCCACTGGGAGCCAATGGAGAGATTTCAGAGCTGGAGAGATATGATCCCAGGTCTTGAGGCCAAGGACAAGTATCGCAGTCCTGTTGTGGATAAGTTGTAAAGGGCGGAGTGTAGAGGCAGGTAGATTAAGAAAGAGGCTGTTGCAATAGTCCAGCTTAGAGAGAACCAGAGTTTGGGAGACAGTGAGCTTCTGGGGGAATGAGAGGAAAGGAAGAGTACCTCTGAGGAGGTGCAGTAGGAGGTTTGACTTTTTTGATACATCAGCGATGTGGGCGGAGAAGGAGAGTGTGGAATCAAAGGTGACACCAAGGTTCTTGGCCTTGCAGGTGGGGATAGGAGGAGGGCCAAGGGAGGCCAGCCAGAGAGTGAGGGGAAAGGAAGGTGATGGGGTGCCAATGAGGAGGATCTCCGTCTTGACTTAAAAGGCCAACCAGGGTGCCAATGAAAGTTAGGAACAATCCAGCCTGTGGTCGATTGCATGGTGTTTCACGGGACCTACAAACATTTTTGTAAAGGGGGGTTAAGGTGCTCTCAGTGGGTTTAAACCCTTGCATGGACTGCTGAGGAGGACTGCTCGGGAGAAGGGTGCTCTGGTGTGAATGATTCTCCAGTCCAAGCAGCTGTGCAAAACTGCCTGGAAATATAGCTGTCAGCCACAGAATTACTGTCCAGGTAGCAATGTTTACGGAAAGGGTGGTAGTACCACCAGGGTCGCCAGAGGAGGAAATGTCCTTAGAACAGCCATCAGGGCAGACCCTGCAGGTCGCCAGAAGAGGAAGTGTCCTTAGAACGGCCACCAGGTCAGACCCTGCAGGTCGCCAGAGGAGGAAGTGTCCTTAGAACGGCCACCAGGGCAGACCCTGCAAGTCGCCAGAATGGCTGCCAGGGCAGACCCTGCAGGTTGCCAGAATGGCTACCAGGGCAGACCCTGCAGGTCGCCAGAGGAGGAAGTGTCCTTAGAACGGCCACCAGGGCAGACCCTGCAGGTCGCCAGAGGATGAAGTGTCCTTAGAACGGCCACCAGGGCAGAACCTGTAGTTCGCCAGAGGAGGAAGTGTCCTTAGAACGGCCACCAGGGCAGACCCTGCAGGTCGCCAGAGGAGGAAGTGTCCTTAGAACAGCCACCAGGGCAGTCATGCCATGAACATGATGAGCCCTGAAGCTTCCATGTTTGTTTACTTGTTTATATGTTTTCTATAGCGTTAACATGCTACCTTTAGAATGCTTCTGGGCACTTTCCGGCACTGCATCTTTCTAGAATGTCAGGAAAAGGCTCAGTTCAGACACCAGAGCATTTCCTGCAGTAAAGTAATTGACCATAATCCAACCCTCATAATAGACAGGTAATGGGGCCTTCACACAGTTGCACATTCAGAGAGGTCAATGCCAGAGGAAGCCAAGCCTACAACTTTGGAATCAATGACTCCTCTGAACAAGTACTACCTTCCTATCCAGGTGTGCCACTTAACTGAAAGACATGTGTGCTTAGAATTGGGCTTTGAAGTGGGGCAGGCAATCCTGGATGGATGCGTCCCTTTTTGCAGGCAACATAAGAGAGGATTCTGGGATTTCTTCATTTTCTTCATCAACTGTGATCAGTATCACACCCATTGATATTGCACTAAGTACTCACGGAGATGTTGCCCCGGCAGAAGCACGGAGATTCCGCTGTACCGGCAGGGTCTGACTGGGGCATAAAATTGTCTCTGGAGCTAATTAAAAAGTGGCCCACAGTTGCAAATGTCAAATTCATTCCTTTTGTGACAGACCCTTTGAGTAGTACCCTAGGGGGGAGTTTTTTGACAAAATGTGATGCAAATTGTGAATTTTAAAGAATATTCATTCAGTAACAGTGGTCAAAACTACTAGCCGCCTGATGAAGTAACATCAAACTGGCCCACATTGGCCAAAACAGTGGGACACTGTGACCCAAAAAAACGGGCCACACCAGCATTTTGTGTTTTTGGTTCTGGCATTGCACTGTGTTGCCCTATAGGCCAGTCCGAGGTTGTGTACTGGCTTCCAAGGCAGATGTATGAAGGAAGATTAAAAGGAGGACTGGCCTGGACTAGTTCAGGTACCTGACCCCTGTAAAGACAACAAATCTAGGACCAGTACAATTCACACCTGTACTTGGTCCTGCAAAACTCAAGCAATGGGTTCTTGGGATAAATGGAGCCTTGACAACTGGAGATTTGCATCCAAGACCCTGCGCTATGCACGCATGCGGAAATGCAGAACAGGGTTATGTGCACACATTGAGCAAGCCTAGTGGGTGCTTAATACCTAGGGCGGAACAGCACGTCACACCAGAGTGTTAGGAGACTATAAATGCTATAGGGATATATAATAACTGTACAGCATTAGCGGTGGCATTGAGATGTCACCACTCTACCTCAACACTGTGGGGAAGTTAGGCCTCACTGAGCACAACCATGTTTAACCCAGATGTGCATAGGTGCATTTTGCACTAGCCGAAGTAGATCAGCTATACACATTAGCAGACGAAATTAGCGAAAATTAGCAATAATGTCGAACAAAGAGTAGATAGGAGGGGTTGAGATGAAGTCTAATGCACACTGATGTCATGCACTGGGGGGTATTTTTTTTACACAAGGTCCACACCTGCCACTCTGGCGACACAATCGATGAAGAATCAAGTTAAAGATATCAACATTTACTGTATTATATTGGATATCATTCCCCAGCAGGGGGGTATGTCATAGGTTTATAGTGAATAAGTCGAATTAAAAAAAGTCATTAAAAAAATGAAGCCAAAAAAACATACAAATTAAAAAAACACATTCGTGGTTTTTTTCGACATTTTTGGATTCAACTTTTTGCATTCGACATTATGACTGGCCACCGTGTCATACGGTGTCGTCTGCTCTGGGCGAACCGGATAAAATGTGCCCAGGCTCCATCCATTGATAGCCAGAACTCATCACAGATTGAAGACGGAAAGGAAACGGTTAATGCACTAATTACAGTGATTAAGTGTTGCCAATTTAATTACAGCTTAGAATATTAGCCCTGTTACATTTGTTGGAGAGCGGGACGGGAACCGCCGAAGCAGTGACTTTGTTCGCTATCGCCTAATGGAGACCTCCTCCACTCCTCTCGCCGCGCCACTGCTGACGCTCAGCAATGGGTTCAGAGTGAAGGACTTGTCAGCACTCAGGCAGGAGGAGGCTAATTAGCTGGCAGGTTAATGAGTCTGATGACTCTTGACAGTGCTTCACTACAGCCGCTTCTGTATTTAAACAATAAATGATTACTAAATGTTTGAGCGTCCGCGCCGACGCCGTAGACAGTTCCTAAGTTTGGTATGCATAACTCGCCGAACACCGTAGATTCCAATATCAGTGTACTGTGGGGCTGTGCAGTCTGCGCCAGTCAATCGTGAGATCTTCACGCACCTTGTTAAGGCACGTAACAAAAAAAACTATGATAATAACAACAAAAACAACAAAAAAAATATTCACAATATTAAATAACAACAACGACAATAATAACAAAACAACACTAAAAGATTAGTAATATTAAACTAACAAAAATAATGATAATAACAACAAAAACAGTAATAATAATACTACGTACAATATTAGCAATAGTAAAGAATGACAATAATAACAAAAGCAACACTAAAACATTATTAAAAACAACAAAAGTAATAATAACAACAATAAGAATACTAACAATATTAAATACCAACAATGTCAATATTAACAAAAACAGCACTAAAACATTAACAATATTAAACAATAACCAATGATAACAAAAACAATAACAATAGCAATATTAATTAACAACAATGAAAATAATTACAAAAACAACAATAAAACATTAACAATACAAAACAATAATAATAACAATATCAATAATAACGATACTATTAAAAATAGTAACAATAATAATGCTAACAAAAACAATATAAAACAAAAATAATAATAATGATTATTATCATTATAACAATATAGCATGATGATTTTCCGCTGTTTTAATCTTTAGCGACTCATAGGGAGTTTACATCGGGAAACCTACAGCGATAGGTGTACATTCTTTTGTTTTTGAGTGATTTTCTTCATGGTGTGAAAGATAACAGAGGTGGAGTAGCTGGTTGGACATAGGGAATGGTGCATATTTTTGGAGAATGGTAACTAGTTACTGTGTCACTCAATGATGGTGAGGACGTAGGTGAATTAGCGATGGTGCAAAGGGGCCTGTGCCTGTATTGACATTCATACTCCTTTCACTTCTGATAGGAATTCACCGTTCTTTGACGTGCCCCGTTCCCTGACTTGTCATGCTTATATGGTCGCAGTGCGTATTAGACCTGCGTGCCATCAGATCATTCACTTTTCCTTCAATTTCTTCCAATCTGCACACAGACTACAGAACCAGCAAAACCTGCTCTCTTGTCTTTGCTGCTACTAACTTCCCACCCCAACCAGCTCCAGCCCAACCCACCCCTGCGGGTCCTAATGTAGAAACCAAGAGGCCGATTCACGAAGAAGATACTCATGATACTTCTCACTTACTCTCGGAGGGATGCTACTGTAGTCACAAAGAAGGTACCAAGACTACTCTTGCCTAACTCTTGGCCTACTACTTGGATTTGGTCTTGACCTACTCCTGGAGAGAGACGATTTGATTCTCACAGAAGCTATCGGGGGTTACTCTGGCTTGGTCTAGATAGCTTAAAAGTAAAATATCAAACGTCATGTGTGGTTCCTATGTATCTAAGAAGTGGTTTGTGGTCTCTACAAACCTCAGGAGTGATGTGTTGTCACTACATGTCTGAGAGGTGATTCAAGGTTCCTGCACATAGAAGAAGTGGTTTGTGGTCGCTTCACACCTCAGAAGAGATATGTTGTCACTACATGTCTCACTGGTGATTCAAGGTTCCTGCACATCGCTACATGTCTGAGATGTGATTTGTGGTTCCTGCACATAGAAGAAGCACATAGAAGAAGTGGTTTGTGGTCCCTACACACCTCAGAAGTGATGTGTTGTCACTACATGTCTGAGAGGTGATTCAAGGTTCCTGCACATAGAAGAAGTGGTTTGTGATCGCTACACACCTCAGAAGAGATATGTTGTCACTACATGTCTGAGAGGTGATTCAAGGTTCCTGCACATAGAAGAAGTGATTTGTGGTCTCTAGAGATCTCAGAAGTTATTTGTAGTCCCTTAAAATCTCAGAAGGGATTTGTGGTTCCAGCACAGCTCAGAATTGGTGGATGGTTCTAAAATTGTCGCACTTTTGATGTGTGATTCCAAGACATCTCAGAATTGATAGTGCTTTCTAGGTGTCACTGATTCGCTTTGTGATTCCAACAAGTATCAGAAGTAATGTGTATTTCATAGAAGATTGGTGCTTACTACACATCTCAAAAGTGTTTTGTAATTCCTAACTGACTCAGCAGTGCTGTGCAGATTACCCTAATCTGGGTGGTTTGTAGTTCCTGATTGGCAATACAACAGATGCAGTGACGATTGAGACTCACTTGCGATGAGTTACACTGAACAAATAGTTTCAGAATGACATTCAAAGGAACTTGAAAATGCTGCCACTGCTGCCTTACAACGACTCTCCACCACGGAGGAAATTTAAGCTATTGCACGTGGTGAGGCCGGGTACACCGCAGATTCATTTTGCATGCATGAAAATGTATGCATTGTCTATTGTCTCTACCATTGTGTTGTAGACACATGAGCTCAGAGCTTTAAGTGGTGTGAGAAATCGAGGGGGGCTACAACGAGGGGGTGTGGCTTAAATGATGGGGGTGACCCCAGCATGGGACAATAAAAAAGAAAAGTTGTCGGGTTACTTTTTTTGTGTTGTTCCATGATGGAGATTCGAGGCCCTGCCGTGGACAAACCAGTGTCACATCACACACTACTGTTTCAGAGGTGCATTATTTCTTTTGTTTCATTCAACAGACTGCGTAAAGTAGTCTATTGAATGAAACAAAATAAATCCAGCATAGCACTGTACTCTTTAATAGGTGCTTGACACACAGTCTATTGAATGAAACAAACGAAATTCAACACCTACACAATAGCATAGTGCAATGTGACACTGGCTAGTCACAGCAGTGCACAGGCTCAAATCCCCCGCACAGAAAGTGGCTGTCTGGGGTAGCATGAGCCCTGGCAGTACCCTAGCTCGAGTGAGGTCTTGGGAGACTGCCAGAGCTCAGTCCCTGCTAGCTCCAGCCCACTTAAAGTCCTGCATGATCTACAAAAAAGAACATTAATGATAATAAATAGTTGGAGAGGATTTACAAAGCACTCTGCCATCAGCCTTCTGCCATATTATCATGTTGCCAGAACCCCTAAGAAGATGGAACCATAATACCTGCCATTATAGGAATTGTCTAGCCATCTTATCGATATATGTGTCTATCCATCTATCACCTATCATTGTAATATGCATTTAGAAATCTATCAGTCTACCTATGTATGTACACGTGTGCCTATCTGTCCATAGCCCTTAAAACTGATCTATTGACTGTGTGTATCTATCCATCGACCTATAGCTATTGCTTTATATTGATCCACTATGTATTGGTGAATCTTTCTATCTATATGCATGGAGATGTGTGTGTGTGTGTGTGTGTGTGTGTGTGTGTGTGTGTGTGTGTGTGTGTGTGTGTGTGTGTGTGTGTGTGTGTGTGTGTGTGTGTGTGTGTGTGTGTGTGTGTGTGTGTGTGTGTGTGTGTGTGTGTGTGTGTGTGTGTGTGTGTGTGTGTGTGTGTGTGTGTGTGTGTGTGTGTGTGTGTGTGTGTGTGTGTGTGTGTGTGTGTGTACGTGTGCTTGTGTGTGTGTGTCTAAAGGTGAAAGGATATGGATGTGCATATGTGTACATAGTATGCATATCATATTCAAATCCGTGTGTACGTGTGTTGTGCGTGCATGTGTTTTGTGTGTGTGAGTGCATATTTACATGTGCATGTGTAAATAGTATAAACATCAGAGTCAATCGAGTGTGTGTGTGTGTGCACTTCAACATGTGTAATGTTCATTGTCCTCCCAGGTATTATCCCATGTGGCTGTTCCATTTACTGCCCCCTCTACCCCCCACCCTCACAACCTGGTCAGAATGTCCCCCAAACTCACCCCATTGTAAGAAGCTCACAGCTTCCCGTGAAATCGGATTTCTTATCTATTGGACGTTCTTTCGTGATCAAAAGAGCATTGATCTGATCAAAAGAGCATTGATCCTCCCTGTGTATATAAATGCATGTTAAAATGATGAAAGAGATGTGTGTGTGCGCATTGTGCATATTGCATTATATTCACATGCATGCGTGGGCGTGTGAGTGTGTGTGTAGTGTTACTCTTCTCCATGGCAATGCCATCGGCACCCCCACACACCTGCCAGGTCCCTTTTCACAGGTGCCATAAAGCGGCGTGTTCACAGCCAGTAAAGCCGCGCCATAAACCGCCGTGCGAGGCAATCGCTGTCTCGTATCATTTGCGCAATGCGAGCCGGGGTGAAGCGCGCCTTTTCAGCGGCACGCCATAAGACACGGGCATTATGACTGCTCACATGTCCTGACTATCATTCGCCACAAGCCATATCTGTCAGCGTTAAATAAAGCTGTGTTATAAATGTAAACACAGCCCCCACATCCACAGAGCGAGCTGCCCGCCGTGGCTGCAGGCGTGCACCGAGCCGCCTATTGACTCAGCCGGTGCTTGCTGTTTATTCGCCAACAAAGCCGTGCCGTGCAGTGGACGCACCCGGCCTGCATTTCCCCTGCCCTCGCAGTGCGCAGTGCTGCACCGGGCGTGCATTTTCCCTGCCCTCGCAGAGCACAGTGGCTGCACCCGGCGTGCATTCCCCCTGGCCTCGCAGAGCGCAGTGGCTAAACCCGGCGTGCATTTCCCCTGGCCTCGCAGAGTGCAGTGGCTAAACCCGGCGTGCATTTCCCCTGTCCTCACAGAGCCGCATGGCTTTCACCTGCCGTACATTCCCCCTGCCTTCGCTGAACCCAGTGGCTGCACCCGCAGTGCATTCCGCCTGCACTCCCAGGACCCAGTTGCAACACCCTCCCTGCATTCCCTCTACACTTCCAAGGCCCAGTGGCTGCGCACAATGTGCCTTCCCCCTGCACTCCCAGGGCACAGTGGCTGCACCCGACGTGCATTTCCCCTGGCCTCGCAGAGCCGCATGGCTTTCACTTGCCGTGCATTCCCCCTGCCTTCGCTGAACCGATGTGGCTGCACCCGCAGTGCATTCCGCCTGCACTCCCAGGACCCAGTTGCGACACCCTCCCTGCATTCCCTCTACACTTCCAAGGCCCAGTGGCTGCGCACACTGTGCATTCACCGTGCACTCTCATAGCCTAGTGGCTGTGGCCACTGTGCATTCCCCCTGCCTTCGCTGACCCCAGTGGCTGCACCCACAGTGCATGCCGCTTGCAGTCCCAGGAACCAGTTGCAACACCCTCCCTGCATTCCCTCTACACTTCCAAGGCCCAGTGGCTGCGCACAATGTGCATTCCCCCTGCACTCCCAGAGCACAGTGGCTGCATCCAACGTGCATTTCCCCTGGCCTCGCAGAGCCGCATGGCTTTCACCTGCCGTGCATTCCCCCTGCCTTCGCTGAACCGATGTGGCTGCACCCGCAGTGCATTCCGCCTGCACTTCCAGGACCCAGTTGCGACACCCTCCCTGCATTCCCTCTACACTTCCAAGGCCCAGTGGCTGTGCACACTGTGCATTCACCATGCACTCTCATAGCCTAGTGGCTGTGGGCACTGTGCATTCCCCCTGCACTCCCAGGGCACAGTGGCTGCACCCGACGTGCATTTCCCCTGGCCTCGCAGAGCCGCATGGCTTTCACCTGCCGTGCATTCCCCCTGCCTTCGCTGACCCCAGTGGCTGCACCCACAGTGCATGCCGCTTGCACTCCCAGGAACCAGTTGCAACACCCTCCTTGCATTCCCCCTGCACTCCCAGGGCACAGTGGCGTCACCCGATGCGTCATTCCCTTTGCACTCCAATGGCACCCACCGTGCAAAACCCTTTGCACTCACAGGGCCCGCTGCTTGCACCCGCCATGCATTCCCCACTGCAATCCCACATCCAGTAGTGGCACCCTCTGTGCATTCCCCCCTGGGCTCTGTGACTGGCCCCACAATACATTCCCTCCACGGTCCCAGGGCCAGGAAGCTGCACCTGCTGTGCATTCCAACTGCACTACTAGGGCTCAGTGGCTGCACCCGCCATGCATTCCCTTGGACTCCCAGGGTAAACTGGCTGCTCCCGTCATGAATTCCCCTGCAATCCCAGGGCTCAATGGCTGCACCTGCCCAGCATTTCCTTGACCTCCCAGGGCCCTGTGGATGCACCCACCATGCATCCCCCCTGCACTCCGAGTTCACAGTGGCAACATCCACAGTGCATTCTCCCTGCACTCACAGGGCCCAGTGGCTTCACCTGCTGTGCATTTCCCTGCACTCCCAGGGCCCAACGGATGCACCTGCCATGCATTTCCCCTGCACTCTGAGCTCCTATTGGCTTCACAGACCGTGCCACAGTGGCAGCACCCACAGTACATTCCCCCTGCACTCACAGGGCCCAGCAGCTGCACCCTCTGTGCATTCCCCTACACTCCCAGAGCCCAGTGGCTGCACGCGCCATGCATTCCCTTGCACTCCCAGGACCCAGCGGATGCACCCTCAGTGCGTTCCACCTGCACACTGAGTCCCCAGTGGCGACATCTGCTGTGCATTCCCCCTGCACTCACAGGGCCCACATGCCTCCTCCACAAGACACTGCATTAGAGCAGGCTTTACTCTGCTACAGCACGGAGCGTCATATGTGTCTCACTGACCCCTGCACAAGATGCTGCATTAGAGCATGTTTAACCTTCTTACTGCATGGAGCATCATGTGTGCGTCACTGACCCCTCCTCAAGACGCTGCATTAGAGCATGTTTAACCTTCTTACTGCATGGAGCATCATGTGTGCCTCACGACCCCTGCTCATGGCAATGCACAAGAGCGTGCTTACCCCTCCTACTGCCTGGTGCATCCCACATGCCTCCTGCACAAGACGCTGCATTAGAGCATGCTTTACTCTCATACAGCATGGAGCGTCATATGTGGCTCACCGACCCCTGCTCACGACGCGGCATTAGAGCTGGTGGCACCTGCTACTGCATGGAGCGTCCTACATGCCTCCTGCTCAAGACGCTGCATAAGAGCATGCTTTATTCTCCTACTGCATGCAGCGTCCCATGTGCCTCACCACCGCATCCTCAAGACGCCGCATTAGTGCACGTCGGCTCCCCCTAGCGCTTTGAGCTGCCCACGTGCCTCACCGCCTCCTGCTCAATACACTGCATTACAGTGTGCTGGCCCTTGCTACTGCATGCAGCATCCCATGTGCCTCACCACCGCCTCCTCAAGACGCCGCATTAGTGCACGTCGGCTCCCCCTAGTGCATTGAGCTGCCCATGTGCCTCACCGCCTCCTGCTCAATACACTGCATTACAGTGTGCTGGCCTCTGCTATTGCATGGAATGTCCTATGTACCTCACTGCCTCCTTCTGAAAGCATGCTGGATCGTGCAACTGCAGCAGCAGGCCCCCGTGCGCCTCCCAAGGGGCGTTGCTAGGGGGGGGGGGGCTAAGGGGGCTATAGCCCCTGATCTTTTGGTTGTAGCCCCGGATAGAATCTCAGGAGCTACAGCCAAAAGACTAGCTAGCTCCCAGTCCCAACAGTTCCGACATCAGCTTAGCCCCGGGTCTTTTCCAGACCTAGCAACTCCCCTGCGCCTCCCCACTGCCACCTGCATCAGGTGCCTGCCTCCATTGCGTGCTGGGCCGTCCCTTGCTGTCTGCTCTGCTCACAGGGAGGAAAGAATAAAACACGAGACAGGGCCGAGAAATCCCGAGTTTCTGGTAATTCATGCAGGGCCGGTGGAAGGCAGCTCAGCAGCGCCACTGTAAATCAAGCGGCGCCACAGGGGAGCACACCCGCCCTGTGCAGGGGGAAACTACCCCCGCCCCGTCGCGCAAGCCACTACAGTTATTACTTGTGCAAAGCAAATACCCGGCCTGCGACACGATAAATCATCCCCGTGCCTATTTCCAAGTATAATTTAATCTTTCCCGGCGACACTTGATGCTCACTTCATCACAGCCTAATGACAGATTAAAAAGTTGTTGAATTAAATATTAAAGAAGACTTGAGGCAGTTCTGCATTTTTAAGGAATAACACAGATTGGAGATGAAACGAAAAGCCCAAATGCATATTTTATACGAAAAGGAAAGAATACATATATTTTTCCTCCAGGCCACCTACTTTGTAATAAAACACAGGGTAGCCTTTTATTTAGTGAATATGAGTGTGGAATGGCGTTATACGAGTCCTATTATTATTATAAACTCGTACTATATAGTGGTGTCAACTCAAATGACACCGTTTGATATAACATGGCTGTGTGCTGGAAATATGCATAATACATGCGTTTCGGCGGAGCGCAGTGCAACGTGAGGTCGCTTTCGCTGCGCTACATCCCTCGTGATTGGGTGGGGGCTCGGGGGGCGCAGGCTCTAGGAAGGAATAGTACAGACTGGCCGCATACAGTGCCAGGCCTTTCAGCGGGATGCTGGCATTATGCCAAAAGTAGATACACAAGTGTCATCTTCAGGGCACATGTTTCCGAAATTATATCTCGATATGTTTGGGGAAAGGTGTATAAAGGGAGTGGGGGGTGCGTAGGGATGTGGACAATGAGGAGAGTAAAGGGGTAGCCCCCCTTCGTGAACGAAATATCGTAAAGAGATCAAGAAAACGAATGACGATGGTTAAGTCGAGAAGCTGCACGTTGGGAAAGGCAAGGCCGAGTGACATACCTAGAGCCTGGGCAGTTCTTTTTTAATACAGGTTGTTGTCCTCAAATGGGCGAGGAATGCTACAGGCAGACAGATTTACGGACAGGCAACTAGGCAAGCAGGCAGACAGCCAGTGTGGCAGGCATGCGGGCAAGCAGGTGCATAGATAGATCGATAGACGGACAGACAGATAGATTGGTGGATGGATAGACAGAAAGACAGACGGACGGACGGATGGATAAATGGGCGGGTGGGTGTGCGGACAGGCAGACGGATGCATGGAAGGATGGATGATGGTCGGACAGACAGACAGATGGATAGATAGATGTCGATGGATGGATAAATGGATGGATAAATGGATGGATATGTGCGGACGGGCAGACTGATGGACGGACAGATGCATGGAAGGATGGAGGGATCGATGGTCGGACAGACAGATGGATAGATAGATGTAAATCGATGGATGGATGGATGGATGGATGGATGGATGGATGGATGGATGGATGGATGGATGGATGGATACATGGATGGATACATGGATGGATACATGGATGGATAATGGATGGATGGGAGTGCGGCCGCACAGATGGATGGACGGACAGATGCATGGAAAGATAGATAGATAGATAGATAGATAGATAGATAGATAGATAGATAGATAGATAGATAGATAGATAGATAAGGCATACAGATGCAGAGACAGACAGATGGATAGATAGATGTGGACAGACAGATGCATAGAAGGATGGATGGATCGATGGTCGGACAGACATTGGATAGATAGATGTAAATCGATGGACGCATGGATGGGTGGACGGATGGACAGACGGATGGACAGATGGATGGATGGTCGGACGGGCAGATAAATAGGCCAAGATAGTCTCTGAAACAGAACACAATTGTATCTGGTGTAAGCATCGGAGTACTTCTACTGCCATCTGCTTTTCTGCACAGGTCTGGCACGCGTCATTATGGTGGAAGGTCTGCACCCCTTTGAATTATGCGCTCTACGATTACTCAGGAGTTACGACCCTATTCAATTTTCTGAACATTTGGAATAAAAACTGTGGGAATAAAAACATTGCAACAGTTCTAAAAAAATCATAATACATTAGTAACTGTTTAGAAAAATCCCTGGTCCATTGTACACAAAGTCACCATTCATATTGCAATGGACATCTCAACGCAGGGCAGTTCAGAGGTCAGCGGTGTTCATTACCCCACTGCATTGCATTTACACACAGAATCCAACAGAATCCTCAGCCACCAACAGACTACGGCTGGCACTTGAAGTGGAGAACCAGGGCCAGCGGTGCTTTAGGGCAACGCCCACACCCAACCTTCTACATAGTCAAGATATTGGGTGACACCTGGCACCTCATGCCCCCTCCAACCTCTGCTCTCTTTATGGTAATCAAAATCCTTATCCAGACCCTATACATTTTAGAAGCATTCAAATAGTAATAATGGACGACAAAGGTCAAGGGGGGCGGTGTAATATAATTATGTGCAAGCCACGGAATACAGCCCTGGGGGTCCAATTTTATTTTATTGTTTAAAGCGCTGACCTAGCTTGAGAACAGCAGAGTGCTGTACAGAGTATTGGTAGCTGTCCTTTGGGTTGCCATCTTTTAGCAGTAGCGCAGTACTGAGAGGTCTGTGCATCGGTATGTGCGTCCACTGCAATTGGTCCCTGGTCAGGTGTTGTTGAAAGAGACATGTTTTGTGAGATTAGCGAAATTGGAGAATTGTGTGGGCATTCCGAGTGGACACCGGTATTGTGTTCCAGAGGGTGGGTGCATGACAAGAGAAGGATTGTTTGCGGTTCCTCCCTTTGTGGACGAGTTGTGATTCAAGCCGTTTGGTCGATTTGCGACACAAGGAGCGTGTTCCACCAGATATGTGGAGCTTAGCCGCCATGTACGCTGGTGTGCTACTCGGGAGTGCTTTCTAGATGATGAATGCAGTCTTGAACAGTAGTATCCTGGCTTGGAGTGGTAGTTCGGGTTGGATGGGGGTAATTCGGTCACATTTCCGTGCTCCCCTAATAAGATGTGCTGCCGCATGGTGGACTGCTTTTAGGGGAGCCAAGTGAGCAGCCAATTCACATACATATTCTGTCCACTTGTGTGCACACTACACACATGCAAGTGGCAAAACACCTACATTCTGCAGCTCGGCAGAATTGTAATAGTGAATTTACCCACCCACAATGCTCTTCTATGGAAAGACTCACTTTTGTGAATTATACAGGCGGGGCTGCCACAGAACTATGTGCACCCCGATTCACAGGGGAAAAACAGCTATCTGCACCTCGTTCGCTGCGACAGATCCTCGCGGTACGGGCCAAGCACAGGGAAAGGTTCAATGCTGCCGTCGTCTTCTCAAATCCTGTCGGTACCAATCTGTGCAACATGGTCCCGTCTATTCAAATGAACAACATATACTTTAACCAAGAACCGTGCAATAAAATTTCCAGCTACACAAATGTTCACAATGAATCAGTTTAGCACACAATTAAAAAATCTCAACAGGTCAGATTTGTATATGTCACAAGATTTTATATTTCAACTTAAAATCACTTATAAATCACCTTGAATATTAAGAAACCATATATGAAAAGTCATAAATCACAAAGGTATCGAGAGAATTATCCAGAACAAGCATTGCTGCACTATTTTCCGAGTAAACATGGGTGTCGCACAGATAAACTCGGCTAAACTTGTTTTTTTTTAAATGTTAGATTGGTTTTAGCGTAATCTCCTGCTTTACATGACATGTGTGGAGCATGGCATGATGTGTGCCCATGATGCTGCATATATGACATGCTAGGTTTAGCTCACAGGTCTTTTGAGATGGGCAAAGGTCAGGAAATATCAGACGGATATTTCCAAAGATTTCAACAATGCCCTTAGGAGGATACTTCATGCGACGTTAGAAAGTTGTATCTAACTTGCCATGGATAAATCAACTTGATCCCCCTGAGAATCTCCTCCTTGTTCACCGTGTTCTGATTAAATACCCAATTCTCCCAATTATTAGCAGCTTTTTTGAGAAATTATTAAAATGGGACCGATTTTAGCAGATGTAAAATCCGAAAGGTAACACAGAGAAGAAAGTAGTGTGAAAATGTATCCCGATAATTGATCGACCGGATAAAGGGCGATTTAGTTTTTGTTGAGTAAATTCAATACATTATTGCTAATCACTTATGTCGTCCGTGTCTCTCCTAACTGAATCCTTAGGGAGTCTCGGAAATCGCACTGTTTAGGTCCATCTATAGGTAGAGCTGCACCAAAGTGATTTATATAATCAGGTGTATTGTAAAATTACAATGATGGTATCCAGCTACCAAATGACACAATAACTCCCTGGTAGTCAACCCACATGGGATAAGAGGTTAGCTATATGGTATGCTTATTGTATGACTACATTTCTGGCTAAAATGACTCTGAGAATATCCACATAGAAACACCATTTGTTGTATAGGCGCCTTACAAATATTCAATAAATAAATAAATGAAATGAATAGGCTGTCTTCCGACTTTATTATCATTCTGCTCATTAATTTGCACAGCCTGATTAGTAGTTGGAAATAAATGGTGGAAATGAGGATGGATTGTTTTTTACATTCACAGTAAAGATCAAGATGAATTAAGTCTTGGAGTGTGTGAGCAAGTGGGCAAAGACAGCCATTTTTTTCCCGGAAAGCCCGACGTAACAAAGTAAGTGGAATGTAGAGGGTTGTGGGTACTTAATGGCCACCATTGCATGCCCCCCGAGTTCGTAAAGGCTATTAGCGCCTGGAGAGGGGGGCATGGTTGTAGCCGAAAGATGCAAGTAAGAATAAACAATGCCATCAGTTTAGACGTTTGTGTAGGCGTGGCAAAGGCACCTGCAAGGCACATCCATAGTGCTATTAACTGGCCATTAATGGTAGCAGGTGCAAAATGGCGCGAGTACCTGGGCATCACATAGCAGTGGCTGGCAAATGCCTAGTACATATGCACAAGCCAAAACTGTGGCCTTTGCCAATGTGTGCTTTTAGCACAACTTCAGTGAAGGACACACAGAGTGCTTATAACTCGAGTGGCTGAAGGCAGACCTGGTTAAGACATTTTTATTGCACCAGTAGCAGGTTTAGAACTCCAAGTAAGGGCCTGATTCATGGATTTTTTTTTTGCACAGTTCAGAGTGACTTTGCACTGCTGAAAAGTGACTTTACACTGCTGACACAAACCCTGATTCATGGAACTGTGCAAAGTATATTTTTGCAGTGCACAGTGCAGTGAAACACTTGTGTATGAGCGGAATAGAAATAAAATATCAATCAATTAAGTCAGTAGAAAGTCATTTCTGCGGTACAAAATGACTTTGCACTGCAAAAATACACTTTGCACAGTTCCATGAATCAGGAATTGTGTCAGCATTGCAAAGTCACTTTTCAGCAGTGCAAAGTCACTTTGAACTGTGCAGAAAATCCCATGAATCGGGCCATAAGTCAGTAACCCTCGGAGGACTGCGTTGACAAAGCATTGACAGGCAATTTCGAGTACAGAGTTTGATGGTAAGGCTTGAGTAAAGCAAGCTGAAAGAGTTCCCATAAGGAGGTGCTTTGGGCGGGGAGTGGCAGGCACTGGGTGGGAAAGGCCATAGGGATTAGCATGGCCATGGGTGACCACACAACCAAACAACACCTACAGGCCGTGCGTCCCTTCTCATATGCCATTTCTCCACATCTGTACTATAGTGCAATAGTTTTGGCTTATATATGGGGCAAGCACCACCGAATAGCCCAAACTAAAAGTGCAGCAATGATATAAAGGTCCTACATTGGCCGGTGGTGGGTGGCCTTGCCCTTCATAGATTGCGGACAGGTCTATAGAAGCCTGTCCATTGAGCTGGTCATTGGTGGCCCTGTAAACAGTACATGGAACAGCATGTCACCGTGAAGCACAGAGTTCTTGCACATGTGTGCATAGAGGATGTGCTAACCTAACCGGTCGATTCTTTAATCGTCTCGCTGTGCTGCACCCGCCTTGTTCCCTTTTTCTCTGAAATTGAAGCGCATAGGTTTTTAGGGTTCACGGGGTCCCTTCTACAGCCACCTACAGCACTAGTCAACAGAACGTAGAAGCAATTGTTTGCAACAGAGAACACTGCACGCCTAACCCATGCAGTCACAGTACAATGGCACAGAACAGCTAGACACGAAGCGCCCTATTGTTCTGCTTCCACTCGGAATCCGGGGGGAAGGGGGGTCTCCTGGCCCCCTCCGTGAACATGCTCCGAGTGCTCTTCATTCCAGCTCGTCTGGAGGGCTCTCGTGGACGGCCTCTCTCTCTCCGCGACAGCCTTTTCTCACCAGCAGCCCTGCCTGCAAAATGAATGCAAATGCAGCCGTGGTGTCATCCACGGGGCTCTCTCGGTTTACTTTGGTGCGACACTTACAGCGGAATATTAACTAGAAAAAGCAGCGGCGCAACAGGGGTAGAAAATCAAGCTGTCAGGGCCTCACTCGGCTGCCAAGGAGAGAGCGCCTCATCTGAAGCCGAGCAGCAGATCGCGCGCGCGCGTGCGTGCGTGCGTGCCTGCCTGCGTGCGCGGGCGTCCTCGCCGCCATTTTGGAGGGGCAGTTCTCTACATAAAACAATGGCACACGTAGAATGCAATGGCACGCCAACAATGGCACACATAGAATGCAATGGCACGCCTTCTCATTTCAGTCATCAAGCATGGTGGCATTAACTAGAGAGCTCCATCAACAACCAGCAAAGAAGTTACAAAATGCCACTGTGGTAAATATATTTCATTTCCAGCACTGTTATTATCAGTGTATTTTTTTTGAGCGCAGACCTAGTTTCGGGAAGCAACAAAGCACTTTACAAGTCACGGGGGACACTCTGGGCCTCATTACGACCCAGGCGGTAAGTTACCGCCTGGGCCGTGACTTTACCACCATGGCGTAAACTATGTTTACGCCATGGTGGTTGGCGGATTTACCGCCCCATTCCAACCTTGGCGGGGCGGTAAATCCCCATTTTCCCATTTTCCCTTCCCCATTCCCATTTTGCCCCATAGGGCATAATGGGAGTGGGGAAGGCGTTAATTACGCCACCGTAAGTTACGGTGGCGTAATTAACATCAAGGTCCCTTAGCGCCATGGATTTTAACACCTGCAGGTGTTAAAACCTCCATGGCGCTAAGGGACCTCGGAATCAGGCGGTAAGGGTCGGCGCTGTTTACGCCGCCGTAAAACCCTTACCGCCTGAGTCGTAATGAGGCCCTCTATACGTAACGCTGAGCAAAATATTTTAGCATGTGCTCTCAATACAGATTTGGCCAGAAAAAAATATGCGTTATCTTAATACTGCCCTGCGTGTACCAAGTGCAGTGCAATGCATGTCACATAGTTAACTTCAGGACACAGGAATCAGGTGGCATCAGCAGTTGGGGTGGAGGCCCCCTTGCCTACCTAATATGGCAAATAGATTGAGGAAAACAGTAGCTGTGCAGATAGCAAAGGATACAGTGACAAGCAGCACAATGGTACTTGGAAGGGGGAGGGGTTAAATGCTTACTGCATTTGTGTCAAAAAGGCAGTTGCATCTCTGGGGGGAGGTGGGGTCAGTTGCCTTTTAAAGAACTCCTTGCCATTCACATCTTTGGCCAAACTCAATGCTCCGCTGAATGGGAAGGTAACATGGGGGCCACAAAGTAGGAGGCCTGTGACATATTCTGCAAAATTCTACACACAAATCCCCATATTAAATGATGGCCAAAACCTTTTAAAACCCATTACCTTGAGAATGAAAAAGACAGGGTTAAAAATACTGCAACTCCAATTTTGCAGGGACACCATGCGATCATGTCCTGTCTTTCACCCATGTTCCTAGCTATTCTCATAGTGGGAGTGCCCCATAATGCTGTGCCGTGCTATATGTTCTATAACTATGCTCTGCTATAGTGCGCTTGGTTTGCATGTGGCCCATTTCTACAGTGCCTCTCGCTCCAATGTTCTCCTCGCTCTTTTCCTCTGCACCTGATTTCCTTCCCAGGTTCCGCCCGACTGCGATTTTGCACCTGGACTGTGCACCTCCCTATTTCTACTAGGCAATTGCCCACGGCCCATTGTGATTCTAAAAATATGATGGAATGTCCACATGGTCTGTGGCCCTGTCAATGCTAAAATATTGAGGAACTCTTTCTGTAAAAAAGGGCTAATTGCACGCAGGGGGTGCCAAGGTTAGCACTGACGTCAGTGGTCAAAGTGTATGAAAAGAAGTAGTGGAATTATGTTCCCTACTGGCCCGCCCCAGGCCCCCAAACCCCCTCACTATGCCTCCTCCCACGCACAATACAAACCGCATACCTGGGTCCCACCTTTCCTCCATTCCACCCTCACCACAGTAAGACTGAAAGCAACGCAGTGAAACAAAATGCAAAATGCATTTTATTAAAGACACCCCTCCCGCCTACCCATTGACCTCACATAAAGCCTGCAGTATTTTCACTTTAAGTTGCTTAAATGCAAAAGAACAATTCTGATTACTGCGGGAGCAGGGCTATGATGGGGCTTGGGAATGGGCCCCGCCCCAAGCATGCCACTGAAAAAATAACAGCAACGGAGCAGTTCCACGATCAGGGGAGTTGCTCTGTCTGGAAAAGACCCGGGGCTAAGCTAATTTCGGAACTGTTGGGACTGGGGGCTAGCTAGACTTTTGGCTGTAGCTCCTGAGATTCTATCCGGGGATACAACCAAAAGATCTGGGGCTATAGCCCCCTTAGCCCCCCCCGAGCAACGCCCCTGTCCACGATAGCTCAACCAGATGAAGTGAACTGTAGTGCAAGATTGAACTCATTCCTACCCTTATATTTTCAAACTAAACCATTCTGGAATGGTTCCCTTTTAAAATAGCAGTATATGGAACGGTAAAACTTAGTTTAAAAAAAAGTAGAGGAACACAGCTCCCAACTGCTCACGCCCACTACGACCACTGACTTACGTGTTGTTGGGGCCCCTGCATGCAATGTTCAACTTTTACAAAACAAGTTAAAAAGTAAAGTGTACACACAGGTGACATCACTTTTTCTCTCCATTTTGCCCCTGTGCGGACTCCATTTACAATCGAGTCCTATGGAATCGTCTAATTTTAACAGGTATTTAAAAAATACAGATTTCACCCAGGGACGTCATTTAGGGGTCTTCCTTGCTGCCCCTAAAGAAAAAAACCTTTTTTTAAATTTATTTTTTACAAATTGACGCTCCTGGGCTGTGGCCAATGCCATGTGCTCTTTGTTTCTGGAGTGGCTGGCTTTCTTGTTCAGGCTTCTTAAAAAAAAAAAACAGGGGGTTTCACAAATGTAACCCTTTCAGCAGTGACCCTAAATAATAAAGAATAGGAAAAACAAATTATTTATCTTTCTGGAATTCTACACAATAATTACTAGGCTCATTAAAGGTTTATTTCAGGCACACTGCAGGGGTGAGTCACTGATCTAGTCTGTTCGTAAACACCTCAATTTCACAATGCAGACAAAATCCTCCAAAAAGCATTTAGAGTAGAATAAGCATCCACTTCGGACTATGTATTTTGCTTTTCGCAAGTTGCAAATATAGTATGTTTTTTTCTGCCGATACATATGGTGATCTATTCTTGTATGAAATGTATATCACGTTACAGTGATATTGTAACCATATTTTTCATAGTGTACTTAAAAACAATGCTATGTGATGCCACTTCCTGTTTTGTCAATGGGTAAATGGTTGTGCTCCATCGCTTCCCGTGATGTCACTTCGGGGTGGGGTCAAATGACATCACTTCCTATGACATCAATAGAGGTCAAGGGTCATGTGATGTCACTTCCGCTACCCCTGGCATTTTGGTGAAATGACGTCCCTGATTTCACCCAAATCCATTCCATTCAAGCCTGCATGAAAGACTCCCACGTGGGCGTAAAAGCATGTGCCCTTTGAGGTCTGAGGAAGAAAGCAAGGCGGAAATGGTAACTCTTTTTCGTGTTCTTTATCTGCCTTCAAATGGATGTAAAATGCTCTGGAGTTTCATAGTAAGGTGCAAATGACTAAAGCCTTGCTTCGATGCCTTACCTTTGCACTCATGGTCATTAGAAAGGAGCGCTCTGGTGTTTACTGATAAACCTCTCCATTTTCATTCAATTAACCATTAATAGATAAAAAGAAGGAACAGACTACCTTTGGAAATTTGGGCAGTGAAATCATTTCAATTCAGAAAAGTGTAAAAAACCCATTGATTTAAATGAATCCATCTTTGAGTTTGGGGAGTTTTTGACTTTTCTCGACTCTGTTGCTCGTTCTGCGTTTTGGTATTCCTGTTTCTCGATGGCTGTTTGCTGTTGCGTCTGTGCCTAACTGTGATTAGGTTTGTCCGATGCGCGGTACAAATATATCAAAATCAAACACAGACTGATTACAGAGCAAAAACCAAAGGGTGGCGAGGACAGCATGGACTCCAGCTACGCTTCAACGAAACTGGTTATGAAAAACTTCTTTAAAAAACTAAGCATCAATTCTGGAGCCAACACTCATGCTTAAAGAATGCAAGAATGATGCTTACAAAATGCTTAGAGCAGTAGGCAACATTGCTGCCCTGCTGAAGACTCAGGAAAGAGGGCCCCATTCTAACAAGTCCCTTTTCAGGTATCATATCGAATGGCCCTTTCAGCTAAGTACAAAGAAAGCACTGATGCAGTGCTTGTCTAGCATTAAAAAAACAAAAATCAGAGTTTTGAAACATTTATTGGAATAAGTGAAAATGATACGCTCAGACGACGATGCGCATATAATGCCCACAGACGTCTCCTTCAGGCGGTAGCATCGGCGTTGCTAGGCTCCGATCCAGCTGAGAGATGTACGGGAATTCCAAAACGAATGCACTGTGATAGGTTAGCCAATTCATTTCAGTTGGTACAATCAAAAGTATCAAAACCTTGGTTTGGCAGCTGGGTAAAGAGTAAACGAAATTGTGGGCCTCATAACGGATCAGGCAGTCCGAAAATAACAGTGGCAGTAAACCCGCGGCCACTGTTAATTCCGGACCTCCCGATCTCGACTCCTGCAGGCGGGAGGTGGCATTCCCGACAGGTCTGACCTGGCGGGTTTAACACCGCCCGTCTGCAGGCGGACGTGGAAACACCGGCACCATCACGAGATGGTGGCGGTGTTTCCACTTCCCCATTGAGTCCTATTGGACTCAGTGGGAATGGGGATTTACCGAATTTCGCCTCCGGAATTCCCGGGACACCAGGGTCATAATGCCCTGGTAATTCCGGGAGTCACGGAGGCGGAATGGTAATACGAGTCTGGCGGTAACCAAGCCTGGGAAAAACCAGCTGGTTGCCGCCGGACTCGTAATGAGGCCCATTGTTCCTTAAAGAACAACTATCGCCTCTGAGTAACCCTCTTAAACTACCTCTCATCTGCCTATCCTTTCTCCCTCACCTCTAACCTGCCTCTGTCCCTCACTTCCTCTGCCTCCACTCTAGCACTTCGCCTATCATGCTCATGTCCCGAGCAAAGCTGGCCGTACCGCCTACAGGCACTAAAAAATTCCAATGTTGGTTTTCCTTTATGAATGTCCACTTATGTATTGTCCCCGGTGAATGTTCCATTTACTCCCCTCCACAACCTAGTCAGAATCTCCCTAACCCACCCCATCCCGTGAAATTTGATTTCTCATCTATTGTGCGTTCTTTTGTGATCAAAAGAGCACTGTTCCTCCTGTATATCAATAAATAAATAAAATAACTGTGGTTGGGATTAGTACAACATCGCCACTCCTCGGAAGCAAATAAAATACCCTTAATTTGAAAGGTGATGGTTCAGCTGTTGCTCTCTCAGTTGTCTCCATAAAGGGTCCTTTGTACGGAGGCCCAGGCACATCCCATGAACATCAAATTTAAGAAGTGAGAACTTTGCTGCCCAGACACTGGCACTCTTTTGCCATGCTGCGCAACCCTAGTCTCCATACTGACATTTTGCATTTGGTTTCAACCTATGCACAATTTCATACCCTCCACACTCCAACAATAGTGGCACATTTTGTATAAGTTAATATCAGTACACAATTCTGTATCCTGTAACAGCCCCACGATGCCCCAGGGCCGCTGCACGCTTTATAAATTCAAATAAATAAATAACTAAAATAAATTCATCCTGTCTGTTGGACTAGATGCCATTTCTTCCCAGGGCAAAGGCCACTGCTTATGATCACTTTTAACTATTTTCCATCGATTACTCTTCAGTGTTGCAATACTGTCGTAAGTGGCATGTTTCTGTCCAGAAAGTACCAGTCTACGCCTCACTGATGACACGCAATAATGATGAAACATGCCTGTGTTTCCTTGCTGTCTCATGCAGCATCGATGTGACTTAGCAGTTCAGGCTTCCCTGCCCGCTCTAGGTGACCGGATGATAAATAATGATTTGTAGGATTGCCCAGAGCAATGCCTGTGGTTATGATTAATTTCAAGCTAGTCCATCCATCACTCTTCGCATAGAATTTCCAAGACGGGTCGATGGTAAACTTTTCATGCTGACATAAACAAGCACATTGTGGGGTACTAACACTTACAAGGTCGGTGTGGAGGGCAAGACCTGCAAAATCACATTTTGGGGGAGAAAACATGCGCCAATGGGCACAAAGTAAAGTAAAGGTTTCCAAACCTAATGGCACATGGTTCCAGACCCAGTAATATAGATGAACCCTTAAATATATCTAAGAGTTTAAGTTTTCCCAGAGGACACAGAAACCTAGGGCCCTGATTCCATTCTGCCCGCAAATCCCCAGTTGTCAAACATGGATTTGCGGGCAGAATGGCACGCAAACCCCCGTTTTACACGCAAATCATTCCACTAATCAGGGCCTTAGTGTTTGACAGCATCACACACATATTTTCCCATTTGAAAGAAATGTTGTTCTCACTGGACGGAAAGAAGGCTACACTGTGAAGTGTTTGTGATACAGGAGAAATAAGACCCTTCCGAATCATTATGCCAAGTGAGACCCATCAGAGTCAATATGCCACAGGCAGGTTTCGTGCCGTAAATAATGTGCCAATGGACATACTTGCCAACTACATGCCAGTAAACATGCCCATTCGCCACTGCTTCATTAGTAAGCTCAGGAATCTGTCCATGTGCCTGTCATCTGCCCAGTGCCTAATTCATGAGCTGGGTTGTCACCTATTCATATCCATTAATGTGCCAGAAATCAGTAACCACGACCAATGCTGGAATCATGAGTCAGTTGCCACATACCAGTATCCATTCATGTGCCAGAAATCAGTAGTCAGACCAATTCCTGATTCATTCACCAGATGTCACATGTGTAGATCCACTCATGTGCCAGAAATCAGTAAATACGACCAATGCTGGAATCATGGGTCAGTTGCCACGTACCAGTATCCATTCATGTGCCAGAATTCAGTAACTACGACCAATGCTGGAATAATGGGTCAGTTGCCACGTACCAGTATCCAATCGTGTGGCAGTAATCAGTCATTCTTGATTAATGTAAATGTAATACTTATGTTCAAGTATCATTATTTCTAGAAAAGCTGTCAACCATTTTTTATTTATTTATTTGCATTGAAATTGAATCAACTTTTTTTTTGCAAAATTACAGCAACAATTTCCATGAACTGGGTAAATAAAATGGAATGTATAGTGAGTGATAGAGAACTATTAACACAGGTCTAAGAGATCCCACACCCTTTCCATTCTAACCTGCACCCCAGTGCATTAACTGAGCTAGGGATCTGATGGCCAGCACGATTCCCACCAACACCTTTTCACCAATAACCTCTAGGCTAAAGCTCCCAAAAGATAGCCCTTCTCAGTAGCTGGAGTGGAAGCCTGTGGGGTGATGCTCAGACCAAACAACCCTGTCAATATATGACAGGCAGTCCTGCACGGCACAGCCCGCAACAGACCCAACAAACCAAGCGTGCAGGTAGCTGGCCAAGGGTCAGCTTGTCCAATGTGATATACATCTCTTCATTAAATCAGAACAATGTTCTGGGGTAGAGTTCTCCCTGGAGGAAGTGCATTACTGCAACAATTAGCTGAATTATAGCATTCACACCCATGCCTGTGCTTGAATAGCTATGTAGGGAACAGAAACCACACACCATGAAATCATCGGTAGTGCAGCCGCCACAACCACACTTGAGACAGAAAACCTTTGGAAGCCTAAACTGGATGGCATAGATACTGGTTCAATGTTTGGGCAACCCTCTGTGAAATGGGGTTCTAGGTTACCCCCAGTGTTAAACCAGAGATGAAAAGGCTGGCGGCAGAAACGGGCATCCCTCTGTTCTCTACGAAATGGCCACACATGAGTTAGAGGTGTGTATGTTAGGGTGGGGACAGGGCCTTTACTGCCATTGCTCTCTATACTTGTGCGTGTATAAGGAACACATAAAACATCCATTATAAGGGTATGACTGGAGCTTTTACCATCCGATTGATTCCCAGGAGCTCAAGGGTGATGGGACGTGGCCCGACTTACATCTGAGCCATAGCAGGAGCAGACCCCAGGATGAAGGAACCTACCAACTATCGGATCGTGGGCCAGAGCCTTTTAACTACCTACGGATTCAGCGAGAGGTAGATCTGTTTGCCGAAGGGATTTGGTCAAGGTCCAATGAATCCTGTAACACAGAGAGACCTTGGAAGTGCAGAGGTCCCGTTCGATTACTGGGACTTCAGAAATGTATCTGAGGGAAATGACCTGGCTTCAGGGGAGAGGTTGTGGTTCCACTACTAGGTGAACACCACACATTGTGTAGGCCATGGACACCACAAATGGACCACATCCTGGACCTGCTGACCTTTTATGCAGGAGAACAGGTCCTGCTTCGACAAAGAGAGCCTCCATATTAAAGCACTTAAACAATTTCTTGCAGTTGCCCCCATTTTTTCGTAAGCGGCTCGCATCATCCTCCCCTACACATGGCGCGCTACGTGCAAACATGGTGGCCACTCACCCCATAAGGTTCAACGGTTAGACGACCTCAGTCATAAGAGGAAAGTAAGACGTCCTATCTTTGAGTGCAAGAAACCTTCCACCTGGAAGAAAGACAACGTGCGTCGATAAATTTGCACTGCACCCAAGTCTCAGTCCTCTCTGGGAGGTGGAGGGTGGGAGGCACAGGTGATATGCGGTAAGTAGGCCTCAGTGGGGGGAAAAACAGGGCAGGCGTGAGTCGTTGGTTTCAATTCTAGGTTTCCACCTTTTTTCACTATTACAAACAGTCAATTTATGAGACTATGAAATGTGTCTTCTTGCATTGCAGCTTGCTATAGTATGCACAGCTATTGAAAAACCCTATTTTTAAAAATGTATATATATGTTTTTAAGAGAAAGGAATAATGCATTTGGGACCAATTTTCAGAGAAGTGTGCAATAAGCACAAAAGGCGACAGGCCCACGAAAATGGGAGGTCAGGCTGATTGAGATTACAATAATGCCCAGGAGCCTATTTTTCGGTTGAATTATTTCACATTTTCTTGTTTACTGTCAGCGCATACCCATGTATAATGAAGCAGAAGACATCCTTAAAAAACAACGCTTAGACACACTCAGCAACTGAAGTCGCTATTCCGCGCAACGGGCCATTCCATTGGTAAACGGCCATAAATCCTCATTATTCCAAATAAAATTATAGCACTTTAAATATTTCCAGGGAGAACGCTCTCTCTTCTAAACAACTACCTTAGCGTGTAATGGGAAGCAGTAGAGTGGCACTTGTGGCCCAGCTGGAGGGCTTCCTAAATTGTCACCTGGCGAGGGGTCCGCGTCTGCCTGTTGAAATGAATGAGTTACTTATTTCAGGGGGGAGGGGATCATTTATAAATTTCCGAACCTTATCAGGACACTGTGGCTTGCTTTTTACTTCCCGCTGCACTTGAAGGTGATAAATGCTCGCGGTTCTTGTACGTTCAGAAAATCTCCCCCTCGCCCCCGCTGTCACGGGTTTCTCTATCAAATGAGTCGTCTGTCCATAGAAGTAAATTAAAAATTGATCGGGGCCTTCGCCCATGGAGTGGGGAGCTGGAATCTTTCCAATCAAGCCGGATCTGCAGACCACACAAATGTGCCATTGGCAGCGGGTTGGGAGTCTTTCAGGAAGGATACGTACGACGCTTGGTGGTACGTTCTCCTCGATAAAGGCGAATCCCCGAGCAAGCCCGGAGATGCGGCACATGCCAGTAGCGACAACTATGCAAATGACCTTACATTCCTGGCATCGCTCTATAAATTTCTGAATTGGGGCAAATTTCCAATCAAACAAACTGTATCCAGGATGCGTTCATTAAAAGGATGACTGTGCGTGCTACTAGAAAAACCTTAGAAGAATCAGCTTCGGTCATATAGCAAAACGTTTTCCTGAACACAACAATTATTTAGCCGCCCATTAAGTAAACCAATTTTATATTGATAGCCCCAACAATTCTGTGTGAAAATGTCGTCTGCAAAAACATGTACATAAAAATGTAGACAACCTATAATCTACTTAGAAAAAAGTCAAATAATGGAGTCTAAACTTTTCTTATTTGAAAAGAAAATAAATCGCCCCCCCTGAACGCCATAGTCTTTGCATAATTATCCAATCCTTCAAGAGCATATTAAATGGGCTCAGCCATGCACCGTCTGATCCGCCAGGAGAAAGACCTGCAGACAGGCCTTTTTTGCCTTCCACCCCAAAAAATACACAGGGTCCCTCATAGCCTCTAGTCAACCAGCCTGCCTCCCCTTCAGTCTAAACTTTTGATATTATTAGCGCTTTCTTTTTTAAGCCGATATTTTCACAATAAATGTTATCATGAACTCAAACATCGGAAAAACTAAAAACAGTGATTCTTCCTCAATTCACATTATATCCTCAGCATCCACATTAGAAACAATAAACACAGTTATTCCTCCAAGTGGGTGGTTGCACGCGGATAATCCTTGAATTCAAAATCCTTCCAAGATGGCGGCTCCTGCTACCAGAGGGCTTAATGCAGTGGACAGGCGGGAGCATGATCATGGCAGAAAGCTCTGATAGCGTCATTGGTGAGGAGACAAGACCTAAGCCGCAAGGCCGGCAGTGCCGGCCTATCAGCGGCTTTGAGAAGCCACTTTTGGGTCATAGCTGCTCACATCAGTCTATGCAATAGGTCTCAGCAGGTGGACCAATACAGTCTGGGGCCTCTTTGAATGGCGATTAAAGGGGGCGATTCTCCTCCTCGAAGCCCAATATGAAAGGCCCTAGGGAAGTCAAATAGAGAAGGGCTACCCCAACTCTTAAACACAATGCAGGGTTCTAAATTGAGGGTAGCTGGGAGTTATTTAGCTCCTGCTTCTAGCATGGTAAAGCCTGGTTAGCTTGAAACCAACAGCTTCCAGGAGCTACTTTTGGCTATTAGGACCAACCAGTCCCTTCCAAGCATGTAAATGTGACATTAACTTTGAGTATTTGACAATGTTAATAAAAACGATTTAGAACACATCTAATATACATTTAAACACAACGGTTTATACAAAATGGACAAAAAGTTAAAGGAGCATGTCTGGTATCTCCTGGTTCCCCTTTGGTAACTCCTGCCTACAGGGTGATGCCCGACACCCAGGAGCTGGTTTTAGCTCCTGCTCATTAAATCTCCATTTCGACCCCTGCAATATCCTGGAGGTTCCCTTCAGAGAGCCACTTTTAGCCAAACCAGCAGTCAGTCACAGAGTGCCATATAAACAGACCATTCTACTTTTAGCTTCTCAAGAGCACGAATGTAGTGAGCAGGATGACATCTAAAAATTGTCCCTATGCAATAAATGTATGCTTGTGCCGCGCTGCCTACAATGCCCCCTCACAGCACCCTATCGGAATATTCATGACAATGTACATGGACGAGGCCTTTTAATGAACACAGAACATGACACGCCCACAACTGGTTCTGCACCATTCAGAGCTATGCTACAGTGCTAAATATTAATATTTGACAAAAAGAAATAAACCAATCTTGCTAATTCTCCAGTTAATATCTTTCTGGAGCTCTGAGAAAATATAAAAGGCTGACATAGAGAGAACATCCTTTGCTAATTTCCTCCTCAATTTCATTTTACCATTGTCTGGATAAAAGATCCTTATCTGATTTCAATAGTTCCCACAATGTATCAGAATATTTGGCAGGAACTGGTGATCAAGCCTCAAATGTATGTATTACTGTTGTCGTAAAAGCAAAGTATAACATTTACTATTCCTCAGAACTGGCTGCAGGGGCAAAATGGGGCGGGCAAAACCTAAGAGGCCATTCTGAAGACTGAGGCGCCAAGTATTGAACAGGAGGTGGTGGGGGCAATGGTAATATCTTAGATGTAACTAATGGTTGCAGAAGACTGCCTTCTCCTGCTTTACATCCCCAATGCTAACTGGAGGACGAGGCGGGATGTGCGCATCACCAGTAGGCATGACAACGGGACACCTTATCTGCCATGGAAGTGCCATACCTCTGCTTCTGCCTTCAATATTCTAATGGAAATTTCTAAAGTCCTTATATAATGGCATCTGGGATATCCCCTTAGATGGTTGATATGACGTTCACATGAATAAGCATCATCGTTTGATTTGATTTAAATGTGATAGGTTATTTATAATGCGCTTAATACCCAGAGGTTTCTAAGGGCGGACCCGGGGATCGAACGCGTGCTGCTCTGTGTCGTCTTGCTTCCAAGACGAGGACGCTGCCCCTGAGCTAGCCCCCCGAAACAATTGGCCCCGAGGCGTTGGTCAGAATCCTGTTGTGTCGTGGTCGCTAAAACATCTGCCTATAATTAATTAAAAAAATTACAGAAAAAGGCTTGTGGAAAAACAAATAAATACTTTTCTCCATAGTTTTAAAAATATTCATATATATATTTTAGCACAGCAGACATGCAAGGTTCTCTTGGGTACATTTCATCTAACACGGCCTTTGAGAAGACAGACCCACAATGCACCTGCAGCCCAAATCCGCTACTACCTCCTCCAAGGTCCTTAAAGTGATGGAGCAATGAATGCCCCTGGGCCTCAGTTCAGGGAACATAGATGTAAAAGCTGTGTGTTTGCTAATGCCACCAATACCATGGCATGGGTGGATCCATCTGTTCCCTCTTTTGCCATGTGGATCTATACATCTTTGAGGTCAGACTGGGTCATGGCCACATGTTGTCATTATGGGGCACTTTGAAAGACGGATGCCTTCTCTTTGATGTCTCCCCCGCCTTCCATATATTGTTGCTGCCACCGTGCAACATTGGCAGTAGGGACCCCTCCCCCAATGCTTATGAAAGTGTGCAACGATGGACCCGGATCTAAAGAATTGCTAAACTGGTGACAGAAAGACCATAGTGCCTTAAGGCGAGTCGACAAGACCTTATTATTACTATAAGGTACACTGACTGGTATCCTACCTGTTTACATAATCTGATCCGTATACATTTAATATTGTAAAATGCTGACCGCTGCACTTTTTTATGTATTGCCTTTATTTATTTTACTGTTATCCTATGTTCTGCACTGCCCCCTGCCCCTCTCCCACCGCACTTTTCCCCTTCCACCCTCCCCTGCACTTGCGCGATCTCAATGTCACCTGGCCTAGTAGGATCGTTGTCTGTCCTCCCTTCGTTAGCCCCCCCCTGCCTCATCGCGCCTTGATACACTTGTGTATAGGCGCGTTATAAATACCATATCATATCATATCAATAAAAACGCCACCACTAAAAAGAACAGCAGACTGGGGACGATTTCAAAAAAGAACATTTGCAGTATATGTTAATATGTTGTTAAAGCGTTAACACATAGGTGCTCAGTCATCTTCCCAATCACAGGGTAACCGTTTACAAGGGATTCTCATTGAATTTGGAGCTTGCGCAACTCAGGGCCCAGGAGTGCTGCTGTTTTAGAATGTCCTACCAATGAATGAATGGTTATCAGGCAAGGATGATTTCTACAACATCTTTTTTGGTAAAGAATAATCTCATTAAAAGCCTTGTGGAAATGACAAGATAACAGACATAAGAACAAAAGAAATACTATTACCAATGTATCACAGTATCCACCACCAATTTCCCCAAAAGGCTTGCGTGCTGCCATTCCGATCATGCTACATTCTTTCCAGCAACACTCATCTACCAATAGAATCCTGTCATTCCACAAACCAACTCTGTAGATTTCCACGACAACTTAATAAGAAATTATGTAACAACTGTAGAGATACACAAACAATGGTATACTATTTTTGCATCCGGTACGAAACCTATCATTGCTATAGATTTAGTGAATCGCTTTCCCGGTCTTTTCATTTTTGTTACGAATTGAGCCAGATGTTGGCACAAGCTTTGCACAGGCTGACACTCAGAGAACATCTGTACCCGTGTGTCCCTTACACTCCCACAAACCAAGGGCCTTCCCATCAATTTCCTGACAGATTCTTGTCCAACCAGCTGGAGTCCAATGAAGTCGATCTAGTATATAAAATAGTAAATTCAATGACGGTTGGTACCCAATGAAAGCCATTGGCTTCTACTAATACGTTCCTGCCCATCATGTATGGGTATTGAAATTCCCAGTTCACTCTCCCAAGATGGTCTAATCCTTGGATCATCTGTATCAGCAAAGGGATTTCCCGCGCATTGCCTTATGAAAAATGTAAATCATACTTCGTGGATCGAAAGTGCAATTTTTCATCAAATCGGATTTGCTATTTTATCCTTCATGCAGCCCCACTCACAGTATTTGTTTACGTTTGAATCGTTCAAATAGCTGCGCTTATGGAGAGCGTACTCACTTTGCAACTGTTCAAACGATTTGAAGTTATCCGCGACTCAGAGTCGTCCACAAGTCACCAATCCTATGTTTTTCAAGATCACTGTACAATAGTCCATTAGCCCTGGCAACCCTTAAAAGTCCTCCCACATAACCACTTGGGGTGTAATAGGGGGAATCCAAAAGCACCTCCAAGTAATCAACGTAGCTCTTAGTGGTGAGTATTCCTCCCGGGAGTCAAAAAACACTGCAGCCGCTCACAACTCATCGTGATATTGAATTGGGAAGATCAAAACAATTCTTCTTTTCTGAGACCAAAAATGTGCAAACACTTTGATGTGCTGCTGGGCAGTAATAATTCTGCATATCTGAGAGTGACCACCTGTCATTTATTTAAGGTCTCCCCACACAAAGTTGGTTATTAACTTAACCAGTTTCTTTAAAAAATATCCCATTAAAAACAGGGTGTTTTTGAAACAGAAATAACAGCAGAATGGCCATAAACAAAGCACTCATCCCAAACAACACCGCCAACTGGGAAACTCTATGTCAACAACATCCTTTATCCTTTGCAAAATCTTCTGAGCCATTCCATGAAACTCCGCCAATGAGTGCACAGTTAGGACCACAGAAGGCATACACAACTTCAAATTCATATTTTTCTGTCGTCACGCCAGAAACAATTACACGCATTTGAGTTTTGGCATCGAGTACGCCGTGGTAATCACTGCGTGCAACACACAACTCTGGCGCTTGAACCTAAAAGTCTTCAGACGACTCTAGGTTGCGGCGAGCGCGCGGCCCTCGCGCAGCCTAGTTCAGGCTGCCAACAGACACCGTAGGCTGCTCTTCCTGGTAATGTTGTCAGTAAATGGCGCTCTCACGCAGCCCCCAATCCGCTCTTCGCAGGCATGGTCTTCTCCAGCTGCAGCTTAATTTCCTGTGACTTGCCTAATTACTGTAATTAAGGATTAATTGCCATTAATTATTCACACATAAGCTCATCGCAAATCATGGGGTAAATGTCTTATGAAAGCTGCCATACAAGTCATGTATAAACACACTGTGATGCTGCAGGCAGGTGAATCTATCACTCAGCCCCCCAGCAAATCTCAGTGTTTCTATAACGAAAACAGTGATAACTCCCCGAAACCCAAAAGTCTTCCCAGGTAAGCCTTAGGATACAAGGCATGTTTACTTGGGTGAAAGGACAGCCGCCTCACTAGTCCTGTAGATGCTCTTTTTTCTCTACAACTACAAACATTTTTATGTTTCAATTTGTAACCTGCAGTGCTCAGGTAAATGCCTGAGTCGGCAGAGTGGCCCCCTACCCATGATTCAGACCCTAAGGCCAAACGACTGGCCGCGGCATGCTGCGGACGGGTTCGCATCCCAGCCTAGGATGAGTACCACTTGATTGTGCATAGCTATGGGTTTCTGCTTCTGCCAGCAAAGCCCTGGTGGGTTCCGCTCTGCCAAGGCCGCGATTCATGGAGCAGGACGCCGCACGTGGGATTAGATGCACGTGGTACGATGTGCTTGATAAGAGAATGATCAAAGGGATTGCAGACCAGAATTAGCAGTCTAATGAGCTGGCTGCATTGTTACATCCAAACTCGACGCAGCTCCAAGCAAGGGCGCATTGGAAGCGCCTGCGCGCCTGCCAGTACATAGTTTCTCAAGCTTCGCGGCTTTACAAAAAGTATCGGCCTACTAAGGGATTTGGCTTCATCCCACGAAAAGCATTGGGATTCAATTGATATTCAGGTTTTGTCCCAGAGTAGTTCGAGACGCCGGTTAAATGGTCACGACCGTTGAAACGACTGGCTCCACAAGGGCTCTCATCGATCGACCCTTGACCAGACCTACCCATATGGCATGAAGTGTCTCATGCTGCCCCTTCTAATTGTTCCAAGGCGGCTGTGCAAAGCTTGTCGCGCCTTGCAAAGAATTTAGCTAAAGAAATACAAGCATTTCCAGGCACGTGGTCATTCATGTGCCTAAACCTTCCGCAAATGGGTAAGCAGAATGCAATTGACTAACAGGGGAAGAATGCCGCAGCGGGGGGTTCTCCATTTGGCTCATGAATGGAGAAGATGCGCAAGTGGCACTTTCAGAGAAATGGGCCACCACTTTCCAAGATCTCTGACTGAGACTAACTTAGTGATGACGGCTCAAGCCAGCGTAGGGTGAAAGTTCCTGGCAAGATGAAGGACATTTCTTTAGCTGACCCCACCATGTCCCAACCAGGACCACTTATATTCGAAGTGCCCGGCCTTGAATTCCAAATGATTTAATCTGTATGTTTCATGGCTGGGGGTTAGGGTGGTAAAGCACCATATTGCCGTCCATCATCATCCAACAGCACGATTATGGCAAAATAAACTTCCTGTCCATGAGGGCCAGGCGCCATGTTCAGGCTTGGGTAGCCAGGCATCTTATGATGACAGCCAGAGAGCTCATCGAACCAAGTGCTCGCTAGCAAGATCCCCGTGCCACCCGCATTCACAATTCCAATCTACGACTCAGCCCTACACATTCCTGAGGTCAATACATTGAGAACAGTTAAATTGGGTAGTAAAAACATTTATAAATATAGAATTATTATGCAAGCAGCCCACAAATATTCTTGTGCTTTAAGCTGCAGGTTGCACCCTTGGTTGCATGAGATGGGAGCCAACTACTGCAACAAGGGGTCTTATAATACTGGGGAACCCTCTGGGAATGGGACACATGAGTTGTCCTCCAAACTGTGAACTTGAATGTTGTATGGTCATTCTTGGAAAGCCAGTATCATCCAGCCAATGTCTCAAAGGGCCACTACAGCTGTGAGATTCGTTCAGCATTTTGTTTGTATCCCTTGCAGGAGAATTCAAATGTAATAGGTCATTAAATGTGCCAACAAGAAACTCTATAAACACGTGTTTATCCGCTTATTTATTTATTGTTTTGCATTTGCTTTTCAGCTTTCCAATGGTTCAAGCATTACAAGGTATGTACTCTTTCTGAATTGGTGCCCCTTGAATGTCCTGGGACTCCTCATCAGTTTTCCATTTTGATCTCAGGTGGTGTTTACACCAACCGAGAAAGAAAGCCTCAGAATAAAATCAGGGTTTGAGCGTAATATTGAAAAAACTATGGAAAATAATTCCTGCGGATGACATCAATGGTTTGGAACGACTACTGTTTCTGCAATAACCCTGGCCACCCATGCAATAGATCAGAACACGTCATCTACTGCAGAGCAATACCACGAATCTTGCATGCAATCGAGAATGAAAAGGATTTCCTTTAAACGTAAATTCCGAATTCCTTGGGACCCTTTCTTCCGATTCCTCGACGAGTGTTCTGGAAGGGCTGCAGAGTGTGAGTGTAGGCACACGATGGAGTGTATGGCTCAGACCTTCTTAGTCATCCCGTGGTTTCAGCAGCTCCAGGGATGACTGAGAGTAGACCAGTAGAAGAGAGGCAGGATTCGCAAAAGATAAAACTGGCGATATCCACATGGTGTATGGCCGGGGATCTTCCTGTCTGGCAGGGGCCGCTGCAGTCGACACTTGTGGGCTTCATGGCCTGTGCATCGGCAGAGGATGCATCCCACAAAATCCACAGGGCCACGGAACGTGGCTTGCCAGCGTGCATGCATTCTAGGGCAGGTAGGGAAGCCTGAGTGCAGGAGCGAAAGAATCAGAAGACAGGCCTTCCCTGTCTATGCCCCCAGTCTCTGGAACCTCCTCCCTGTCAACATGAGACTTGCCCCTTCCAGAGGCGTAGCCAGAATGGTCTAACAAGGGGGGCCTGAAGCTTATGTAGTTGGGCACACCACAGTGACATTAACATCTGTAAATGCCCACACAGCGATGCTGAGTGGGCAATTACAGATTTTGGGTGGGCCTTGCCCGCTAAGGCCCTACCCTGTCTATGCCAGCCTTCGCTACTTCACTTCAGATAGGGGCTTAAGACCCTCCTCTTCAAGGAGTGGATCCTCCCTAAAGCCTAGGTCCACACACCCTCCACTCCCCACATAAGCTGAGTCTGGGCAATCTGCTCTACAATGTTTCCGCCCTTGGTTGCTTGTAGACCCTTTGCTGCCAAATTGCCACCCTCTCCCTCCCCCGTGGTTAGCTCTGCACTCCCTTGTATCTCGGCTTCTCTCACTGTGTACCTCCCCCTTACGGCTTGTAAAGAGCCCCTTTGCTTCCCGGAGCGAGGCCCACACTCAATAAATACGCCAATAATTATAATAACATGGAATCCAAGCCCACAGGAGCTGGCAATGGGCACGGGTGCAGCTATTAAGGTCCAGGGAGGTAGGGCTGCTTTGCCGGATATATCTATGCCAGCTTTCAGATGCCCCTCTTTCCGCTGTGCTTCATGCCCCTACCATCTACAGCAATCAGTTATGAAGCACAAACACCCCATTGAGCAACTATGCGCTATATGCCAAGAAAAGGGTACGGGTAAAAAGTAAACTGCTGTCCTTTTTCAATTCTTTTCCAGATCAAGGTCTGGATACCCTTGGCCAGGCCACTATGCGCCACTCTCCTGATGTGCTGCACTGCTGTTGGACTAATAATATCTAGTTTTATAAAGCACTACAAAGCCACAGGTATCTCAGCGCTAAAAAAAAAAAAAATTGATATTATTATCCCACTGAGTGGAAGGTACTCCATTGTTCATAGTGATAGTTTTGAATCAAAAGTTTCGAAAAACAAAAGTTTTGAAACAAAATTTTCAAAAACGAAAGCTGTGACATGCTATATTTAACATGCAAAGTGCATTTCTTTCGAAACCAATCCGTCGACAATAGTCATGGATTGGTTTCAATTGAAATGCACTTTTCATGTTAAAAGTAGCATTTCAATGCTTTTATTTTTGTAACTTTGAAACTTTAGGTGGAGCTGTACACTGCTATAATTTCAGCACTGGACAGCTCCATGTAACGTTTCAAGGTTTTAGTGTATATTGGGGGGATCCCCCAGACCCCAAACCCCCACACCACCCTCCCACCCCCCAACCCTAAGCCAAGCCCCAACCCTAACCCATGTCAACGGCGCTTTCACATTTTTTTCAAAGAAATTGTCATTCGAAAGAATGGCATTTCGGAAAAAAAATAATCAAAAGTTTGCCTTTCGGAACTTTTACATTTGATAAATTGACAGGACACCGTACTCCATTTATCAACCTCGGAAAGATGAAAGGCTGAGTTGGCTGTGCCGAGATTCGAACCTGCATCAGCAGGCTGCGCACACATGTCAGAACGAGCGCTCAACTCACTGAGCTATCTGATAGCAGTGATTGGTGCAGCATAAAAATCTCTTAACCTATCATGTGCTCATTTTTGGAGCTAATTACTACCTACTCTTCCTTTCTGTTTTAGTCCATATCATGTCTCTATTTGTCACATGGGCTTGAAAAGAATTGCGTAACTCAGTTCCACAATGGTGTTCCGGGTCGGGCTTTACGGGGTGCACGTCTGCAGGGGTGTCATACCTCTATCTGCAAAAGGCCTTTTTGTGTCTGTGTTCACCACTTTTTAGGTTTCCTAATACATGGTGAGTGGCGGGTGAGTACCCATCGATATTTGGTGAATCATAAAATCGGTGTCAGGATTTAAAAAGACGGTTGTCTATAGCCACCGACGTTTGAAGGTTTTCCAGAGTGAGTGGGTAAATGAAGGTTTGTCCAGCGGCGCGTGCTGACTCAGGCGCAGCGCCACAACAGAGTGTTGCATCTACAAATAAATACCCCTTAATGCTGTGTAAAAACTCCCTACGTTGGTATAGCTGAGAATGCCACCCGAGCAGATGTTTTTATACAGAAATGATTGCGAACAGAATAAGGAGAACACGTGTTCCAGGTACTCTGGCCAATAGAAATATTGCAGAGCCCAAAGCTGCAATCAGTGGCTGTTGGCATTTGGATGCATTGTGAACTGACCAGGAATGCATCATTCTTCTGCGCAGGGTCTTCAGATTGAGTGAATACGTCATTCTCCTATGCGACGCCCCACTCATCCAAACAGCACACCCCGAACATAGGCCATAGACCCCCCCCCCCCTCCAGCAGGCACATAACACATGACTCTTGATACCAATGTTTAATCGGAGTGGTCCTGCTGCTATTATAATGGCTCGTATTAAGCAATGCCCTCCTTGGTGGTGTGCAAGTTAGGCCCGCACTGCCTCAGCACTTCGAGGCCACGCCAATAGCACTAAAGCGCTATGCAAATGTTGCACAACATAATAGGATTCACGGAACCTACCCAGCATCCTTTACTCTCAGCGTTCCCTCTCTAATAAACAAAACCATATTTTGATATTAAGAAAAAGAAAGAAAAGAAAAAAGAAGATTAAAACATGTTTAATAAAAAATACAATGGGATTTACTGAAAAATGCATTAGAATGGAGGACATGACATCTTTAGAATGCAGAAACCTGCATTTTAAAATCTTTCTTTGAGTTGCTGATCTTTGGGGAGTCGAACAGCAGACGGTGACCCAAGGCCAGCTAATCCCTGCTTAACCCCTCGGCCTCTCCAATCACACGAAACACACACACACACACGCATGCACCCACACAAAAAACACATAACACGCGCACACACACATGCACACACACGTGCGTGCGCACAAACAAATGTGCGCACACGGACACACACGAATGCAAAAAGATACAGACGCGCATGCACACACACGCAGACACGTGCACACGCATGCTTCACCATTAGTGCAATCTAAATGATAACGCGCGCGCAAGCACAGACAAACACTCACACATACAAACACGGACACACTTCAACATCAGTGCCATTTAAATGATAAAACCCATGCGAGCGCGCGCACACACGCGCTTACCCATCAGTGCATCTAAATGATAACACACATATGCGCGCACACACACACGTTTAACCACCAGTGCCATCTAAATGAGAACACACATAGGCGCGCGCGCACACACGTACACGTTTAACCATCAGTGCCATCTAAATGAGAACACACGCACATTCTTAAGCATCAGTGTATCTAAATGATAGCACGCACACGTCCCCATTTCTCCTTACCTTGCATCATGCCAGCTGCCAAGCACTGCCATGTCACTTCCCATTTACGGGCTCCCAACTCCCTTGATCTGGGTAATTAGAGTTTATGTGTTAATTGGTGTAAGTACAAAGATGGGAGTCACAGGCCCACAATTCAGAGCACGGCCATAAATCGGAGAGCCGACGAGCAGGAGAAGGAAGGCGCTGCACGGGGCCCGGGCTTCGTGACACTTTAAGTGCTAGGAGCACAACGAAAACACGAGCATTGTGCAGAAATCGACGGGTCACTAGAAGACCCCTTTAGCAAAAGCTAGCAGCCTGCCTGTAAGAAACACGAATACATATGCTGGTATTGTGTTACCCCACGAGTTGGCAAAAGTAAGCGGCCCCTAGTGGCTGGCTAGGGGAGTGCACAACGGATTTATTGAAGAGCCAGGATGCACACACAGCAACACAGGTTAGAGGCCAGGGTGCCTTTACAAGAAGCACAGATGGACCGAGTGAGGTAGGCCACGGGATGAAGGAAGGGGCACGAGGATTCTACCTAGAGAGCCCAAGGCAGTGTGTGCACAGTTACACCGGACATTGGTTATTCCCGAGAGGTAGCCCACGAAGGGGGGGAGGAGAGACAGGAAACTGGGGAGTCGCGGGAGCACAGCCTTTACATTATTTCATACGTTGCAAGTTTGCATTCACCCAGTGTTGTATGCATGGCTATCTTAGAGTCCAAAACGGCACACCGGTCTGTTTGTAAATATTAAGCCGAAGAGGTAGTTAACCATTTTGATGCCAAAAAGGTAGAGGCACAGTGCAGAATAAACTTGTGCAGTGCATTTAAAGGGAAAAGAAGATACAACTTTGCTCTGACAACATCTGACGATGTCCCTAGACAAGTCCGATCTATGAAAGTATAATCCAAACAAGTGCTCCCTGCTCCTCCAGAACCATCAAGGAGCACATTGCCACCCTCGCTCCAGCCGTGACCGATTTCTGCAATCACTCTTTCGCCACTGGATCTTTCCCTTCTCTCCTCAAGCACTCCCTTGTGCACCCCCTCCTAAAAAAAGACTTCTGCCGATCCTACATGTCTGGAAAACTATGCAAACTATGGTCTGATTTCTATGACTCCTTTCGTGGGCAATCTCCTGGAAAAGCTGGCCATCTCGCAGCTTCCCTCCACACTGAATTTGTTGGCTTCCTCTATGACCATCAGTCTGGCATCAGAGTAGCCAGAGGCACGGAAACCGCTCTCCTGAACACCCGTGAAGATCTGCTCAATAACCTTGACTCTATCATTCCCTCTGTCCTCATCCTCCTCGACCTTTCCTCTGCTTTCGACACGGTCAATCACACCACCCTGATCAACAGACTCTGTGTGAACCTGGGCATCACAGATAAGGCCCTGGCATGGCTGACCTCATTCCTCCTGCACCGTCCCTCCCATGTCCAACTTGGGTCCTTTCTCTCCACCACCTCTCTCTCCACATTTGGTGTCCCTCAGGGCTCTATCCTCCGACCCTGGCTCTTCAATGTCTATCTGGCCCCTCAGGCCCACCTGATCTCCACTTTCTCTTCTAACCTTCAGTGTTATGCAGTTGACACTCAGCTTTCTTTCAGGCTTCCTGCAGCCTTCTCTCCTCCCTCGCTCATTCCTGACTGTCTATCCGCGATTCAGGTTTGGTGTGCCGCCAATTATCTTTGCCTTAATGCCAGTACATGGAATGATGGTAGCCCAACCTCAGGAACATGTGTGGGGCTAATCCACACACATTTTCCTATGCTCACACCACGACAAATGCATAGACGCGTGTTCTCTGGGTCAGCACAGCCTACAGGCACAGTCCGTCCCTGTCATATTTGGTTGGAATGTGACAGCCAGGAATACATTATTTCATCTCCAGGAAGGGGGAAGACCACCCTTCTCCTTGCCATGGTCACCCTGATTAACTGACAAAGGCTACATGGAACCACCCTGCTCTTTTGTTAGGCTCTGCAGCCGGTGGCAGTGATTAAGATACCAATAGTACTTCAAACAGGCCCACACGGGGCCTGGCTGCAGAGGTTAACAAAGGAGATAGGAAACCCAACAATCTTTCATATGTAACTGTGTCAATCTGAAGCCAGCTCTCACCCTCAGTATCAATGGCAGTGAACTATCATGTCTGGGACTGCTGTTTACAGTAGGCCACCCCACTAGGGGACCCAATTCATAAGGTACAAGAATGTGGTTTGCAGGAATCATAGAGTCTGGTCTTGCTGCAGCTTGTGGTGCCTGGTAAAGCTGCAGGTCAAGGGAGACCTGCAGCTTTACCAGGCACCACACAGTTAGGACCTTCAACCAGAGAGACTATTGAAACACAACAGATGGGAAGATGGGTGGGACTTAGAAGCACATGGGGGTGAACCCAGAGCTCTTTCTGTTGATAGAAGGGTTCAGCCATTTTAGTTCAGGGGCACCACTTGTTCCTGTTTTCACCCCTTTACCTTTCCTGTTGTAAAGAACTCTGGTTATGATCTCAAGCATACAGGAGATTGTTGGTAGGGTCCCCAGGATTGGTTCATTACAGTAGGCTTAGCCTACACCAATCACTGTGGCCCACTTGGCTTTAAGAGAGGGCCAAGCACCTCTTTTGGCAAATCATCTGAAGACTTCACAAGAAGAAAGAAAGAAGAACTCAACCTTGGACCCTGGCTGAAGGTTCATTCTGTCTTACATCTTCCGCCAGTGAATGAAGACCAGGATATCCAAAGAGTGAAGCAAGATCCCTCCCCTAAACTTCTCCCAGGGAACAGAGGGAGATAAAGAGCTCAGAGGACCCTCCAGCCACTCCACAACCGGCACCCATCCAGCCCACAGCGTGTCCTGCTAGGCTCTGCAGCAGACTCCCTGGACAGGGACTGCCAGAAGGTCTCTGAACCTATAACCAAGGACAAGGCAGCTGCCTGCAACACACTCCTCAACTTGGACCATCCGCCTTAAAGGATGACACAAGTCAATTGAAGAAGCTGGGACAAATGTCACAATGAGTCTCTGCCGACGGACAAGTGTCACAACGAGCCTCTGCCGACGTCCGCTTTAACAGACATTTTCGAGCCAGTCGAGTTCCTCGATCCACAACCGACAGCAACGCTGACTGCTGGCAAGTAGTTGTTGCTTAAAGACATCCAAGACGTCTCGATCAGTGCTTCAGAAACACCAATGAGCACTGAGACAACGATTTCTGACCTGAGCCGCCTGCAGGCCAGCCTGCAGCCATTTGTCCAGCTCTGCTCGCCGAACTGTCATGCCACCTAATACCTGCAGCGACTCCTGTTTCAAAATCTGTCACAGAAGCCTGAAAAGTGCCCTGAAGCAGACTCGACTCTGTCGAGCACCAAGAACATCTACAGCACAAGGTATATTGTGGTTCTGTCCCCCTGGTCCTTCCCAGAATACCCCTAGAGACATTTTAAGACCCGCTGCTCCCTTTGTGCTAAAGAGAAGAAATCGTAACAAACTGTTGTGGTTATTTACCATACCAACTCCCCTCTTGTCAGTATGCAGAGTGCATTCCTTTACCTTCTTTGAAACTGTCTGTACTCGGAATTCCTTTACAGGGTCGGTTGGATTTCATACTGTTTTTAGACTGTTGTGATTAATAAAGTAGATATTTTTACTACAACCTTGACTTGACAATCCTTTTATCATTGGGTAATAATTGTATGTTCTCTGTGTTGCAACTAACCAGTGATCCACAACCTTTCGTAGCTAAGCCTGCCGTTCCGCCCACGTTACTAAAATTGTAAAAGGACGTTTATAATTTGCTTGCTCTTCCAATCTGTTTGGAACACTTCTAGTGTACTAGAGGTGTGGGCTGATTGATGGTTTAGAAACAGATATTCACCCCTGGACCACTGGTACCCCGGAAGTTGATTTGTCACGCCACCATTGAACTCCAGAGAGCACAGAACGCCACTGCTCGCATCAGGTTTAAGCTAAGCATTTCTGAAATCATATAGGTCCTGGCGACCTTGCGTTAGCTCCCACTTCTCTCTGGTACTTAATGCGCTCTATAGAAGGCTGCCATGTTACTTGTCCTCCATAATGAACTCTATGGAAAGGCACCATGTTACTTGTCCTCCATAATGCACTGTATGGAAGGGTGCCAGGTTACTTGTCCTCCATAGTATACTCTATGGAAGGGTGCCAGGTTACTTGTCTTCCATAATGTGCTCTATGGTAGGGTGCCAGGTTACTTGTCTTCCATAATACACTCTTGGGAAGGGTGCCAGGTTACTTCGCTTCCATAATACACTGTATGGAAGAGTGGTAGGTTATGGGTTCTCCATAATGCACTCTATGGAAGGCTGCAAGATTAGTTATCCTCCATAATGTACTCTATGGGAGGGCACCAGGTTACTTGTCCTCCATAATTCGGTATATGGAAGGGTGCCAGGTTACTAGTCTTCCATAATGTGCTCTATGGAAGGGTGCCAGGTTACTTGTCTTCGATAATGCGGTCTATAGTAGTGTGCCAGGTTACTTGTCTTACATAATGCGCTCTATGTTAGGGTGCCAGGTTACTTGTCTTCCAAAATGAGCTCTATGGGAGGGTGCCAGGTTACTTGTCTTCCATAATGTGCTCTATGGAAGTGTGCCAGGTTACTTGTCTTCCATAATGCGCTCTATGGTAGGGTGCCAAGTTACTTGTCTTCCATAATGCGCTCTATGGAAGCTTGCCAGGTTACTTGTCTTCCATAATCCGCTCTAAGGAAGCAATGCCAGGATATTTTTCCATAATGCGCTCTATGAAAGTGTACCATATTACTTGTCTTCGATAATGTGCTCTATGGTCGGGTGCCAGGTTACTTGTCCTCCATAAAGTGCTCTATGGAATGGTGCCAGGTTACTTGTTCTCCAAAGTATACTCTATGGAAGGGTGCCAGGTTACTTGTTCTCCATAGTATACTCTATGGAAGGGTGCCAGGTTACTTGTCTTCCATAATGCGCTCTATGGAAGGATGCCATTTTAGTTGTTTTCAATAATACGCTCTGTGGAAGGGTGCCAGGTTACTTGTCCGCTATAATGCTCTTTATGAAAGGGTGCCAGGTTACTTGTCCTCCATAAAGTGCTCTATGGAAGGGTACCAGGTTACTTGTCCTCTATAATGCACTCTATGGAAGGGTGCCAGGTTACTTGTCTTCCATAATGAGCTCTATGGAAGGATGCCAGGTTACTTGTCCTCCATAGTAAACTCTATGGAAGGGTGCCAGGTTACTTGTCCTCCATAGTATACTCTATGGAAGGGTGCCAGGTTACTTGTCTTCCATAATGCGCTCTATGGAAGGATGCCAGGTTACTTGTCCTCCATAGTGAACTCTATGGAAGGGTGCCAGGTTACTTGTCCTCCATAGTATACTCTATGGAAGGGTGCCAGGTTACTTGTCTTCCATAATGCGCTCTATGGAAGGGTGCCTGGTTACTTGTCCTCCATAATGAACTCTATGGAAGCGTGCCAGGTTACTTGTCCTCCATAGTCAACTCTATGGAAGGGTGCCAGGTTACTTGTCCTCCATAGTATACTCTATGGAAGGGTGCCAGGTTACTTGTCCTCCATAGTGAACTCTATGGAAGGGTGCCAGGTTACTTATCCTCCATAGTGAACGCTATGGAAGGGTGCCAGGTTACTTGTCCTCCATAGTGAACTCTATGGAAGGGTGCCAGGTTACTTGTCCTCCATAGTGAACTCTATGGAAGGGTGCCAGGTTACTTGTCTTCCATAATGCGCTCTATGGAAGGGTGCCAGGTTACTTGTCCTCCATAGTGAACTCTATGGAAGGGTGCCAGGTTACTTGTCCTCCATAGTGAACTCTATGGAAGGGTGCCAGGTTACTTGTCTTCCATAAAGCGCTCTATGGAAGGGTGCCTGGTTACTTGTCCTCCATAGTGAACTCTATGGAAGCGTGCCAGGTTACTTGTCCTCCATAGTCAACTCTATGGAAGGGTGCCAGGTTACTTGTCCTCCATAGTATACTCTATGGAAGGGTGCCAGGTTACTTGTCCTCCTAGTGAACTCTATGGAAGGGTGCCAGGTTACTTGTCCTCCATAGTGAACTCTATGGAAGGGTGCCAGGTTACTTGTCCTCCATAGTGAACTCTATGGAAGGGTGCCAGGTTACTTGTCCTCCATAGTGAACTCTATGGAAGGGTGCCAGGTTACTTGTCTTCCATGATGCGCTCTATGGAAGGGTGCCAGGTTACTTGTCCTCCATAGTGAACTCTATGGAAGGGTGCCAGGTTACTTGTCCTCCATAGTGAACTCTATGGAAGGGTGCCAGGTTACTTGTCTTCCATAATGCGCTCTATGGAAGGGTGCCTGGTTACTTGTCCTCCATAGTGAACTCTATGGAGGGGTGCCAGGTTACTTGTCTTCCATAATGCGCTCTATGGAAGGGTGCCAGGTTACTTGTCCTCCATAGTGAACTCTATGGAAGGGTGCCAGGTTACTTGTCCTCCATAGTGAACTCTATGGAAGGGTGCCAGGTTACTTGTCCTCCATAGTGAACTCTATGGAAGGGTGCCAGGTTACTTGTCTTCCATGATGCGCTCTATGGAAGGGTGCCAGGTTACTTGTCCTCCATAGTGAACTCTATGGAAGGGTGCCAGGTTACTTGTCCTCCATAGTGAACTCTATGGAAGGGTGCCAGGTTACTTGTCTTCCATAATGCGCTCTATGGAAGGGTGCCTGGTTACTTGTCCTCCATAGTGAACTCTATGGAGGGGTGCCAGGTTACTTGTCTTCCATAATGCGCTCCATGGAAGGGTGCCAGGTTACTTGTCCTCCATAGTGAACTCTATGGAAGGGTGCCAGGTTACTTGTCCTCCATAGTGAACTCTATGGAAGGGTGCCAGGTTACTTGACTTCCATAATGCGCTCTATGGAAGGGTGCCAGGTTACTTGTCCTCCATAGTGAACTCTATGGAAGGGTGCCAGGTTACTTGTCCTCCATAGTGAACTCTATGGAAGGGTGCCAGGTTACTTGTCCTCCATAGTGAACTCTATGGAAGGGTGCCAGGTTACTTGTCCTCCATAGTGAGCTCTATGGAAGGGTGCCAGGTTACTTGTCCTCCATAGTGAACTCTATGGAAGGGTGCCAGGTTACTTGTCTTCCATAATGCGCTCTATGGAAGGGTGCCTGGTTACTTGTCCTCCATAGTGAACTCTATGGAAGGGTGCCAGGTTACTTGTCCTCCATAGTGAACTCTATGAAAGGGTGCCAGGTTACTTGTCCTCCATAGTGAACTCTATGGAAGGGTGCCAGGTCACTTGTCCTCCATAGTGAACTCTATGGAAGGGTGCCAGGTCACTTGTCCTCCATAGTGAACTCTATGGAAGGGTGCCAGGTCACTTGTCCTCCATAGTATACTCTATGGAAGGGTGCCAGGTCACTTGTCCTCCATAGTGAACTCTATGGAAGGGTGCCAGGTCACTTGTCCTCCATAGTGAACTCTATGGAAGGGTGCCAGGTCACTTGTCCTCCATAGTGAACTCTATGGAAGGGTGCCAGGTCACTTGTCCTCCATAGTGAACTCTATGGAAGGGGTCACTTGTCCTCCATAGTGAACTCTATGGAAGGGTGCCAGGTCACTTGTCCTCCATAGTGAACTCTATGGAAGGGTGCCTGGTTACTTGTCCTCCATAGTGAACTCTATGGAAGGGTGCCAGGTTACTTGTCCTCCATAGTGAACTCTATGGAAGGGTGCCAGGTTACTTGTCCAAGCTCATCTACCTTAGCTATATGAAAAAATGGCAAAACATAATAACCCCAAACTTTTGACATCAATGAAAGCGAATCCAAAAACCCACTCAAATGTTTACTAACTTCTAAATAATGTTCAAGTGAAGCCTCAAAACCTTAGTGTAGAAGTCTAGAACCTGGAGCCCTCCAGATGTTTTGGGCTACCACTCCCAGGAGCCTTCATATTGACCATAGTGCTGCGGCCTGATGGGAGCTGTAGTACAAAATAACCAGTGAGCCAGTGGTGTCAGACCCTCACTTTAAAGAGTGACACTACAAATCCACCAGTGAGTGACACGTGAAATCGAATAAAATACTACTTGATGGCGGAAAACACGTTGTTCATTTTGAAAATCAGCGGAATATCCGTCTAGGCTGTTCCGGTAGCTTTCAAAGAGCCAAATTCCTCCCCACGTGTAAACTTTCTTTCCACTGCTACTGCACCATTGCCCACCCCCCCCCCCCCCCCCACACACACACACACACCTGCAAAAGCGGACACTGTGTTGTGATCCTGCCCTTGCAGCTTTTGGATAAGGGCAGTTGTGTTACTTCCGCTGTGCTCGGATTATGAGGCACCCAAACTACACAACAACAGGATGGATTATTTTCTTAGAAAAAAAAACGTGTGTTCTACTAAATATTGTAAGAAATCCAGCCCCGTCCCACTTAGTAATCACTAATGTCATCTTTATAGAATAAAGGAAAAGGGCGCGTGCCTTTAATTCCATATTAGTAAAGGTCCGTCAGCAAAACTCGATTTCATGTAAAGCACAAACAAAAAACGAAATGCCATTTTACGGTTCATTTGTAATAATAACCAACCGAAGCAATTGTTATCTAAGAAAAAGCTATTGGCAAGAAAATAAAGGCACTCTTAAATATTTCGAAAGGTGTCTAACCTAATTAAATAGCTATATCGCGTGCACGACATTTAAAAATAATATAGAAAATCAAAAACAGTCAATTAAGACTAATGTGAGGGCCTTTGTGTAATTGAATGCTTCGATTTCTCTGGGTGGCAGCGGTGCAGTGCCAGCATTCTTTGTCTTTTTTGCACTTTGCATTCCATGGCACTTTGCCCTTTCTGTGGGAACGCAGTGGACTCCCAGAGAACGTCAGCTGCGGAATTCGCAAAGCGCCATTCGTCTTGCAAGGTATAATGCAATATGCAACGCATGTATTTAATAACAGTTCCGTAATGTCTGAGTGCACAGAGCCTGGACCCGGCCATAATGTGTTTACATCTCAGCAGCAAAGCGCTGGATGCGGACACGAAAGATATAACCCCATCAGAAGAGCATCGCATCCATCATGGCGGCGGAACGCACGTTCAGGGCAGAGGCCTGACTTCCACCAAAGCGCGGAACGGCCCCTTGGCCCAGCACCCAGAGACAATGGACTAAGCACACCCTTTAAGACGGATCCCAGCGGTCTGTGGCATCCCTTGCGAGAGGAGGCGGTGTCACCAAGCACTGGCCCTTCCATCAATCACACTGCGAGGCGGCAGCAGCAGCCGGACCGGCCACCTCCTGCAGTTCAACTTGGCCTCGTTAGCCAGGCCCCTGTTTGTTACAGTCTGGAGGTTCGGAGCCCCAGTCAGCTGCTGGCCAGCCTCAGGCCTCGTTTAGGGAGGTCACGCACACTGCCCTTAATAGGGACAGCGAACGCCAGGCTACGTGCGGGCTCCAAATGTCATCTTGCTTCCTCATCAATGTAAAGAGGTCCCTTTGCATGCCTGCCCCCTCCCCGCAAGCTGTCATCTCACGGGGGTCGCCGCTGCCCGAGCGCATTAGCATTCAAAGTGAATGCCTGGGACAGGCCCACTAATGACCTCCCTCCTGAAAAGGGGCTGATAGGCAATCGATTGATCCGCCTGCCCTGGCCCCTGCCGCAAAGATAGAGTACTGCAAGCATCACGTGGTCTGTTCTGAATCGACCATAGAAATAGGCGTTCGTTAGAACGTTTGCAGTCCAGGTGCAGGCCGTAAGCAAACACGGCAGGCCGTTTGCCAGCCCATGGCTCTCCCTTCAAGGTGCACTGGGCTGCTCTGTTCTTCCCCAGCTGGCATCTCTCATAGCTAGGACGACCAGACGTCCCAGCTTTTCAGGATTATCCCAGGATTGGGCGCTGTGTCCCCCTGCCCGTAGAGTTTTTTTTAAATTAATTACTTAAAAACCATGTCCTGTTTTTTGGGGGACATGGAGGGTGACAATCAAGGTTTTGGATAAAGGGCCAGTAATTATAAAGTACATATGGACCATAAGATTTTGATGTGGTAGGTTGGACTGGAACCCCAACCTTTCAGGTATCACCCACATGCATTAAAGGGATGGTCTAGTAAAAAATGTATTTAAAAAATAGGCAACATAAAAAAAAATACTAGCATTCTCTGTTTTAAAACTTCCTATGTAAAATTTTGAGCTATTCAAGCTTAAAATTCTCAAAAGCAAGCACATGGGCGCATCCATTTTGTGAAATGGAGGCCCTCCTGTGCTGGCTTTTGCGGCACTAATGAAGGAAAAGCCAGCCAGCTGTAATAAACAAAAGCTACCGCTGGGTGGCTTTCCCTTCATTAGTGCTGTAGGCGGAGGACGGGGACCGGAGACCAGAGCAGGAAAGCTTCAGCTGAATCTCGGTAAGTGCTATTTATTTTTTTAAAAAAATAAGCACTAGCTTTAAAAACGTTTTATTTATGTTTGCGGTCGCTTTTGAAGCGACCGCAAACATAAATACAGCGTTATTGTGTTGGAAAACGCCGCGGTTTTTCTTTCCAAGTTTCTCAGGCTCCTCCGGCTCCTCCAACACAACCGCGTTGTTTCTGCCTGAATCTGCTTTCCCATTTGGGGCTCTCGGGCTCCACGGGGAGCCCGAGAGCCCCAAATGGGAAAGCAGATTCAGGCAGAAACAACGCAGCATTGCGGAAAACAACCGCATTGTTTCTGCCTGAATCTGCTTTCCCATTTGGGGCTCTCGGGCTCCCCAAGGGGAGCCCGAGAGCCCCAAATGGGAAAGCAGATTTAGGCAGACACAACGCAGCATTTAGCATTTCCCATTTGGGTCTCTCGGGCTCCCCACGGGGAGCCCGAGAGCCCCAAATGGGAAATCAGCTGTAGGTAGAAACACTACGCGGCATGTAAACATAACCGCGTTGTGTTTCTGCCTGCTGTGGCTTTCACTTTGGGTCTCCGGTGGAGCACCGGAGACCCAAAGTGATAGCCACAGCAGGCAGAAACACATGCGGTTGTGTTGGAAAACGCTGCGGTTTTTCTTTCCAAGTTTCTCAGGCTCCTCCGAGCCGGAGGAGCCTGAGAAACTTGGAAAGAAAAACCGCAGCGTTTTCCAACACAATAACGTTGTATTTATGTTTGCGGTCGCTTCAAAAGCGACCGCAAACATAAATACAACGTTTTTAAAGCCGCGGTTTTATTTCTAAGTTTTCCGGGCTCCTCCAGCCCGGAAAACTTAGAAAAAAAACGCAGCTAGTGCCTATTTAAAAAAAAAAAATAGCACTTACCGAGATTCAGCTGCAGCTTTCCTGCTCTGGTCACCGGTGCCCGTCCTCCGCCTACAACACTAATGAAGGGAAAGCCACCCAGCGGTAGCTTTTGTTTACTACAGCTGGCTGGCTTTTCCTTCATTAGTGCCACAAAAGCAAAAGCCAGCATAGGAGGGCCTCCATTTCACAAAATGGATGCGCCCATGTGCTTGCTTTTGCAAATTTTGAGCTTGAATAGCTCAAAATTTTACATAGGAAGTTTTAAAACAGAGAATGCTAGTATTTTTTTTATGTTGCCTATCTATTTTTTAAATAAACATTTTTACTAGACCATCCCTTTAACTGGTTGTGCCACAGAGACGCATTGCACAATTGACAGACAGACAAACAAACAAACAAACCAACAGAAAGGCTTTTCATATCCATCAGAGCCTTCGCTCCTCTTGCATGAACATCCATACATCCTGATTCAAAACTGGACATTTTATAAGCAGGATCAGTGCTGGAAATACTGTGGGGTGGGGGGCGAAATGCAGGGGTGGGGGGGAGGCGTTGTGAGGGAGTAGTCCTTCATTTATAAAGTTCTGGGACTAATAGCTTCCATGAAACCGACCAGCTAATGTCAGCTTCCGTGATTCTTCTAGCCACCCGCTCTGCCAGATACAAACTGTGCAGGTAGGCCTGTCTGTCCACTCGCCCGGTTCGACCCTCTGGCACTCTCTACCCCTTCACCTCTGGCTTGAACACAGCAAGCTCAGTGCTGGAAATTGACAACATCAGAGGTGTTGCTAAGGGCGGGGCTAAGGGAGTTATAGCCTGGGTCTTTTGGTTGTAGCCCTGGATAGAAGCTCAGGCATCACAACCAAAAAGCTAACTAGCCCCCCCGAGTCCTGACAGTCCCGACATTAGCATAGCCCCGGATCTTTTCTAGACCTAGCAACACCCCTGGACAACATGTTGTCTGGAAATGCCCCCTGCCCCTTTGTGGGGTGGGGAGTGGTCAGAGTGGTTTTGGCGGGACTGAGGGGCGCAACCCTTTGCCAGATTGAGCAGCGCTCGATCTCCTCAAGGAATATGCTTTCATTTTGTAGTATTTTAAAAGCAAGTTTATCTTCATAAATTAAGCATTTTAACTGCAACTTGGTTACACTGGAGCCGATATGACACAAGCATGTATTAGAAGTTGTGAAAACGTACACAATTTCTCTATAAGACAGTGACCAGATGTCCCCATGTTTTAGCTGTAAGCAAGTAAGCGCTTTACACATGCATTGTGACATGTATATCATCGGCCAAGTAACGCATCGTGCACAACTAAGTATACACATGTGCATTTGTAATTAAATCGATTTCATGCAACAGCGCCACGATGCCTCTGGACTGTTTTGTGTGCTTTATAAATGCAAATAAATAAATATGTGCTTGCTTCACAATAAATGTGTTTTTTCATCTCATAATTGCAAATGCTGTATTATTGGGAAGAGGCGCATTACACATTTTAACAGCATCACTTTAGTATTATTTGCAGATCCATGCAAACATTAAATACACTTAAATGTGAGAGGCTGAGAGCCTCATAACAGGAGTGAAAGCAGAACAGGATAAACATGTACAGAACCTGCAGCCACTTGGGAGACATGAAATGGTAGCTCAAAATCTGAAAACAAAACCAGGCAATGAAGAAATGGAGAAGTTAAACAAGAAAAAAACTGCGAAAGACCTTAAACAGCCAGGAAATAGTGGAAGTGCTAAAAAAGAAAACTTTGGCAAAGGTTAAAAAAGATTATTCAAAAAACAAAAAAAGCTGAGTGTGACCGGAAAATAGAATACACGTGAGTAATGGAGTGAAAGAAAGAAAATTGAATACTGCCAAAAAACACAAAGCATGATAGCGGAGAACCATAAATATGAAAGTGGCAATACAAACTTCTGTGTGGTACCCAGGGTGGAGGCACACAAACCCCCCCCCCCCGGCTGCTGAGCAAGCAGCAATTACACGAGTTCCCTTCAACTGTACCAAGACTCTCTCCAATCTACACTGATTAGAAAGTAATAATACAATCAGGTTTTTGTATAGCGCGTCTTTCCGGAGTACCTGCTTCTAAGCACTGTAGTAGTTGCTTTTATTATCCCCCCTCGTAAAGGTACTGAAAGATCCTGCTGGGATTTTTACCCTGTTACTGCAAGTCGGAGGCAGATGTGTTATGTTATGTTATTTTATCAATGCTTATAAAGCGCACTGTCAACCGGAGGTATCTTGGTGCTGGAATATCACAGGGCAAGCGATACACTATCTTGGCGCTGGAATATCACAGGGCAAGCGATACACTATGACCTAAAAAAGAATAGTCTTCAAAGATCGCCTAAATTGCAGATGTCTGAAGTTAGCACTTAAATGGCCGAGCTATCAGACCGTTCTAGCTGGTCGGGTAGCACAGCAAGCAGAGCGCTTGCCCCCGATATCTGTGGCAGGTTTGAATACCGGCAGGGTCAAATCAGCTTTTCATCCTTGGGCGGTCGATAAATTGAGTACCACTCTGTGGGATAATAATGTCACCTGTTGTTTCAGCGCTCAGAGACCCAAGGGTGGGTAGCGCTACATAGGAAATCAATATCATTATTATTATCCATCCGTATTTATTGAAAACCAAGACTCAAATGTATTTTAGTTTAAATAAAAAAATAGAACAAAAAAAATGAGGCAAGAATACATAAATCTGGGTGTCTAGATAAACACATGAAATTGCTGCTACAATAAGAAGCAGCCCCCACCACCCTCAGAAATTCTGGGCCTGAGCCTTTGGAGGCAGCCAGGATAGTCAGCGGTTGTACATGACAGTCATATGAAATAATAAAGCTTGCCAGCTACAAAACATTCCCAAATTCTGACACCGTTGATTTATTGTGTCTAACAGTGACATCAAACTGAGGAAGTGACAGAAACAATGTTACAGCTTTAAGAGCAGTTTGTCAACGATTAATGCTGCCACGCCGGCTTCAGTTTATGCTGCCGATGCTTGTCTAGTACTTGTCAATCCCAGTAAAAATGAGTCCCGCCACACGCCTGCGAACGCGGGCCCGAGGCGCCGCTCCGTTAGCCCTCATTACCCCTATCACCGCGGATGCAGACGCAAGGCCGGTCCCTATTTAATATGCATGTTAATTATGCAAATTATTAATTGGGCTGGTGCTTGAGGACTTGTGTTGAAGCCCGGATCAAGTCAAGAGCTGCGTCGAGCAGCATTTCCAATCTGACCTGTGGCACGTATAAAAGCTGGGCTGGAAGCGGCAATTTCTCAACCGCGCAGCCCGGAGCAGCCATTATCGGTTGTAGGGCGCTCAGTCCTGTGGACCGAGAAATGGGCAACGCTTGGAGTGGGCACTAACGAGGCGTCGCGTCAAGGACCTCAGTGTTCCGGAAAACACAGCACTGGGAGAGCTTTGGGCATTAATGGCCCCTCTTTAGAACACCAAGCTTATGAACCTACGATCGAAAGGGGCAGTGCATGGAGAGGGCACTAACTTAGCATTACGTTAAGGCCCTCCGTTTTCAGTAAACCACAGCAATGGGATATTGTTGGGCATTTTAATGGTCTTGGAAACATCACTCTTTGGAACATCAAGCCTGCCCATCTACTCGTTTATTTTATGTATGGAGCCCTTGGCAACTCAAATCACGCTGGGTTTTCATGATAACCACTGACTACATCAATAGCTCCCCTTCAGATTCTGGGGACGTAATTCACAGAACGTTTAGCGTAAAGCAAAGTGACTTTGCACTGCAAAAATACTCTTTACACTGGGCTAAATGGGCCTAATTCACAAACAAAGCACTGACTTAGTGTTTTTTTTGTGAATTAGGCCCATTGTGTTTTTTGTGTGGATATCCTCAATATATGGAATGGATTCGGCTCTTGCGGCGGGGACTTGGGAACCCGCTTTGAAGCCTTTGATTTCCAGTCCAGCCTTTTGTAAAGAAGATGAGGGAAGAACAGGATGACCCGCCCCCCCAAATCTGCAAAGTGAGAGGGAGCATGCTTAGGGCCCTCCTGGGCGAGAAGGTGCAGCGGCCGCGTGGTGCATTCCGCTCACTTATGGTGGTTGATGCAGTTTTCCTGAAATGGAAACTATTGATCAGTCTGATTCCCCGAGATGCATGGGTATGGAGAGGGCAGGAGACTGGTTATTGCAGGCGCAGAAACAAAACTTTCATTTGTCCAGACTTCCATTATGCTTTACTGCACTCATTGGGTCCCAATGCATCCATCTCGCCAGACGGAACTAGGAGAGCCAGCGCGTCACCCTAAGAACAACCTGAGCGAGCGGGGAAGATTAACAGCAGCTGGGGATTCTGGTGTAATGAAAAGAGCGGGCCAGATTTACATCCTTGCAGGTGTCTCTGTCAAGATGCACAAGTCATCTGCGCAAAGAGCACTTACCCTACCGCCTGCACGGGAAGCATCAAATCTGCACCACGGACAGGCTGGAAAACCTGGGGGAAATTTTACACAGCACCCACTGTAACAAAAAAGCAGTCTAGGCTCTCCCATACACATCTTCCTTCTTGCCATGGTTTTAGCTCCCTGCTATACATATCCTTCTTGCCATGGTTTTACCTCTCTGCTATATACATCTTCCTTCTTGCCATGGTTTTACCTCTCTGCTATGTACATCTTCCGTGTTGCTATGGTTTTACCTCCCTGCTACACACATCTTCCTTCTTGCTATGGTTTTACCTCCCTGCTATACACATCTTGCTTCTTGTCATGGCTTTACCTCCCTGCTATACACATCTTCCTTCTTGCCATGGTTTTCCCTCCCTGCTATACACATCTTCCTTCTTGACATGGTTTTACCTCCATGCTATACACATCTTCCGTCTTGCCATGGTTTTACCTCCATGCTATACACATCTTCCGTCTTGCCATGGTTTTACCTCCATGCTCTTATCATCTACAGACATGCAGACAAGACATGGGAATAGGAAAACATGACTTTTCAAATGTGAGAAGCAAAACCAAGCGCAAAACAGTAGATTCGTAGGGCCTGATTCACAGAAGCCTTTTATAATGGCGCAATCCCATTCGAAAACGTTCTGTGAATAAGGCCCTTAATTTTGATGCCAGATGAACTGATTTTTGAACAACACCAAAAGCTCTGATTAGAAGGAACTGTTGTATACGGGATACAATAGACCCCGGACAGGGATTCAGTGCTTTGAAACGACTGTGTTGGAAAGTTGGCACAGTACAAAAGCATAGTAACATGACGTAACATAATGCGCCCCGAACCTACATTATAGATACACTGCAAGACATTTAGGAGTCTGCAACCTATGGCTCTCCACGTGTTTGGCACTACAACTCCCATCAGCCCTGGCCAGCATTGTCAATGATGAGGGATCATGGGCATGATAGTTCGATAGATATGGAGAGCTGGTGGTGGCAGATCCCTGGAATAGAGGATGTGCAGGAAGGGGTATTTTTTCCTTATGCTGCATGACTGCAGCAGCACCCCCTTCAATCCTTGCTCTCTGGCTTGCTCTAAAGGAAGAGATCTTCCAGTTGATTATACATGTATAATAAAGGAATTTAAAAAAATGAAGTTTGTCATCTGTCACATATTTTAAGCAGTTGAATATAATGCATTTGAAAGGCGGATAAGCTATAACGTAGTGCTCTATTGTGTTCAACTCCAGCAGTGCACACAACTGACGTACTACTGTAAACAGCTTCTTATCGGGTAATGGCTGCACAGTGTCAGAGAAATCTGCTTCAGAAGAAAGCAATCTGAAAAGCTGGTCCTGACTTCAATGAAGTGCTGCAGTGAGTGGCAGCTGGAACTCTGCCCTCTGCTGGCTCAAGTAGCCTGCACTGTGACGTCATAGCCCCTCTGTAATAAATGATTACAGTTGCCATATAAAGCAATTTTATTTTTACAGGTGAGACGTGACGTCACTGATATACTGTAATAAAGACATTGCTTACAGCCTTAGGCTGGCACGTGGCATTCAATAATAATAAAGTGTTCCTTTTCTATGGTGTTGCCACTTTCTTGCCAATAGTGACCAGACAAGATAAACCGTTTTGGCAGCTGCACGATATTTGGATATTTGGCTGGTGGTAGGTTACTTGAAAAATTAGTCTTTCTCTGCCCCAATTCTTTACAAGATATGTTTTTTACAGTCTGAGCTGAAGTTTCCTCTTCCAAGGCCCCAGAAAACACATCTGTGTGCAAACTAGCCTGGATGAAACAAAAGCATCCCAGATTAGCCGTAAAGAGCAAATTACTGCAAGTCAAATATGTTGGACTAGGGAAATGTATTGGTATAATCCAGATCCAGGTGTTCGTTCTCTTCCCACGGTGTTGGTCGTAAGATATGATAACACTGTCCTTTGGGACCTGTGTCACTTTCCTGGAATGGAGACTGCATAAGAAATAGACACGCGAGGAGGCAGAATTATCAAATTCTGCTAGAATCTGAAACAGAAGGACATGTTGCTACACCCCTACCCCCCCCCCCCCCCCCAGTGTCCCAAGAGACTCTCTGGTGCTGGTACAGTGTACGCCTCTTTCTGTTATGCACAAAAACCGCAGAAACCCTGCAGCGGTGCAGCGCTGTTCTACACCCCACCAGCGCATGATCAAAAATTGCTCTGGTGAGAAAATCGCCTGATTTTCCTGTTCACAATAGGCAGAGTAAGGAACGCCAATGACCCACCCACAACGTTCTCCCTCTGCATCCTGTGGCCCTCCAGATGTTCTGGCCTACGACTCCCGTGATCCCTCGCCATTAACTACACTGACTAGGGCTGATGGGAGTTGTAGTCGAAAGCATCTAGAGAGCCAAATGTTGCAGACCGCGGTACTATATCTATTAGGCCAGGGTTTCAGGCTACAAAGAATTGGGAGATGTTTGAATGCATAAAGAAGGCATAAGACAGGTGGGGTGGGAGCATGGGCAGGTGAGGGTAGTAGAAAAAGAAGGTATTAAGCTGAAGAGGAGACACACAGAGGGTTATGGGGCGCCAACAGCGTACAGGGGTGAAAGAGTGGGCACCAGGGATTCTCCCTGCTGGCTCCCAAAACAGACACAAAGAAGCCAAAAAAGGCAATCAAGGTATTCCAAAACAAATGTTAAAATGTGTCAAGCCTTTTAGGCACAATGCTTTGGAAAAAAATCATATAATGTGCAAAAGCAAAATTATTAAAAACTGCAACAATTGGCTCAAATTATAAAAAATGCAATTTTGCAGAATCAAAAAAAAACGCCCCATTCACAAAAGAATAATACATATTTAAGTATTACGTCCATTTGCGATAGTTTCTAAATAATAATGTGAGACAGCATTCGGGTTTGCGCATTGTTCCTGTCAGCAACGCAAGGAATGTCTTGGGCAGGGCCAGGCTTAATCATTCAATCCTTGAGCATCCGTAGCCTTTCTACAACGCAGGATCATTGGGCCAAACGTTCCAGAATAGACAGAAATGGGGCCTTGCCCACTCTCCCAGATAACAGCCTCAGCTCCAGCAAATTATAAAAATAAGAGCATCCGGGAAGCATCCTGCCATGTTGCCCTGCCCCTGCTTGCACGGGGAGGCCCCGGGCACCCTCCCGGGTCTTTTATGCAAACAGGACGTGATAGACAGAGCGCGCGGATCAAATCTATCTCAGCATTAATAAAAATGTATGTGTCCTGGGGGTATGAGTCGCAAAATATGGAGATCAAGAGAGCGTGAGCATTGGAGAAATGAATGCACAAACAGTGCCAGGCGAATCCTGGCAGCCATAGGATTGGAATCTGGAGGGAGTTCTCCTTGGCCATGGTGCCCTCTTTCCAGGGCACATGGAGAGCGTGTGTCCTACATGCAACGCACATGAAATTGATCAATTATTAAAACACTTCCAATCATTGCAATATATGCATTAATCACCTCCCCCCACCCCCTCACTAAGTACGTATTATATCATTGCAGCTAACAACAAATCAGGGGGAAAAAGCAAAAACACAAACGTGAAGCATGCAAAAAGCCAACAACAATTAAAAGAAAAACTGCTTGTCTAAGTCTGTGGAAACTCTGGTCAAATTGGGATTGCGCCCTTGTGGTGGGGGAATTGTTTCCTACATGCCAACATTATTCATTCTATTTGGGAGCCAGTAGTCCAGCCTTGGTTTTAACTTTGCATTCTGGGACTTGCAGCCCTAGGCTTATAATTGGGCAATCAAGGACTACAGGTCCCAGAATGCAAAAGTAAAAAGCGAGGGCTGGACTAGTGTCTTCCGAATAGCATAGGTAATGCTGGAATGTACGTTGTGTATATAGTACAAGGCAGATATCCTAATTATCACTATGCTGTCTGGAGCGGGCCGACAACTGTACAGCAAGGACCGGAGTCTAGCAGTTTGCATACACCAATAGCAAAGATCTGTATTAGCCAATGAATCTCTGAACGTGATGACATCACGATTCTAAAGAGTGAATAACATATCTTCTTTCCCTACGTTACCTGTTTTTATGGAGAAATAAATAAATGTTTTGACCAGAAAGAGTAATCGGGGGAATCCTGTAGGGCTGAAAACGAGGCTGCATCTCTCTGTGCCCCCTGTCTCTGGAACAAGTCCCAGTGCACGTACAAATAACCCCTCCACCCTACACTTCAAGAAGGACCTGAAGACCCTACTTTTCAAAAAACATCTTGCCAGTTGCTGATCGCTCCACTCAACCCTATTGCCCCCTCTTGAGTGCCACCCTCCACCGCTCCCAGTCCCGACCTCAGCTTCCCTACTACCCCGTCAGCCTACTTGCGACCACCTGGGTGTGACTCCTTTGACAGTGATCTGCTGCTTCGCAGCTGAGTTGCCGGTCCAAAATCCCATAAATACACACAGACATACCTAGGGTAAACATTAGAGAAAAGATCCCAAGCAAAAAAATAGAGAGTGGGAAAAGGTCCATAGCATGAAAAAGCACTATCCAGTGATTTCAAAGAATTTACAATAACGAATCACTTTTATAACGAACCCTCAATACCGAAAACATTTCAAATTTCTGTAAAAAGTATGTATGAGGGTGGGGTAAGGGACAAAAAGGGGTGGGGAGGGGGTTAGTGTGGGGTAATAAAGCTGGGGACACAGGGGTCATCAGCAGAGAATCCCCCCCGCCCAAATTGAAAAAACAAAAATAATTCAGGATTTTTTCTTTTTTTTTTAATTCGTTTAGTTATTTGTGGATTCGTTAAAATCAGATGCATGCGACAAAGCATTCTATAAAACACAGAGAGTTAAGGGAAAAATCGTTTTTTGTTGTTGTTGAAAGCGCCCTTTAAGACTGAGCTTGTGTCTCCTTCGACACAGACTGTGCTCTGAATACGAGCTGTCCTCTGTAGGCGAGTCTCTGCTTCCAAAATGGGAGCAGGAAGGACAGTGACGCCACGAGAGGGTGTGACCTCCAAACTAACGTTTCTTCTAAAAAAAATGAGGACTTTATTTCTCATAAGGAAGCAAACATATTCGCTCCCAGAAGCCCAATCGTATTTTTTCTGAACCGAACTACGAAACTGGAAAAATGCAGTGCCCCGCGAGATCAGCCATTTTGCAAGTGGTTCCCAAAAATCGCTAGCAATTTATCAGCAGATGATACCAGGTACAGCAGGCCGACTGTGCCCGTTACATCCCACTGCCCAAGGGCACGAGCGAAGTGAGGGTCCTTTAACGCGCACAGTGCAGACATTTTCGGTATTTCGTCCACCCATCCCAGGTGTTATCTCCTTTGGCACTCTTAATCCCCAGGTGTGGGGGCTAAAGGCTTTTTCAGTTTTTTTTAATGCACAAAAAGACAAATGAAACTTATGATGTCACTCTTGTCAGCAGAAGTCCTTTTTTAGTGTTGATTTTGAAAGTGATGGGGCAGTGTGGCAAATAACTATGGCAAATTGAATTTAGCTTTTCAAACCCTAATCTGAGAGTCGCGTGTGCTGGTGGCTGTGAGTGGCCATGAAGCACAACGGCCGGGAGAGGCGCGAGGCTCTCCCACTAATTCACACGGGGGCTTGTACCAGTGAATACAGCCCTCATTCCGAGAAGCCTGATTGGCTGTATGCCCAGGCTGCTAATGAAGCACAATGCACAGCAGCTGGAGAGTGAGTACATCAACTGTGCTGATGAGTTACCGGAGAAGAGGCTACATGCTCATGGACACTGAGAAGCCGCACATTTAACAAGCACTCATAGGCGCCGCAGAGGCACTCTGGAAACAGACCTCCGCAAGTGGACGACGTAGGACCTCAACATCCTGCCACAATTATAGTGTGTGGAGGAAAACCTGCCACGGGAGACCCCTTGCATTCATCCAGGTACATGAAGCCATCACTCTTTTCAAAACAATAGGAAATAAAGTGTGTTGAGCACATTTTATTTTTTATTTTTATTTTATATGTTTGTAATGCGTCGAAAGCCCGCAGGCATCAGGGCGCAGAGAGACAGGTTCATGTTAAGCTGTAATTCGAAGAACAGAAGATAGTAGGGAGCATTATTTAAAGAGATGGGTCTTAAGTTTTTTTCTGAAAGTGAGCAAATTTGGCTCTACTCTCAGCGAGACTGGGAGGTTGTTCCACTGCTGAGCAGCACGAATCGGAAAGGATTTCCCAGCACCAGTCGTTCGGAATGCCTGGGGTATCTGTAACTTGTCTTGTGTTTGGGATTTTAGAGCCCTGTTAGGGGTGTATCGGGTAAATTTGGCTATAAGATAGGATGGAGCCACTCCATATAAGCACCTGTGAACCAGGGTCATAGATTTAAAAAGGATTCTATCCTCTACTCTGAGCCAATGGAGGGATCTTCTGGCCTCTGTCACATGGCTTCTTCTATTTAACTTTTCTTTTGTTTTTGTTGTGTGTGTAGGCCGCAGTGGTCTTCAAACGGTGGGGCTGGCCCACTAGGGGGGCCAGAAGGAATGCCCGAGATGTGGGGGGGCGTGATGCTCTTCAAAAAGGGATTAATTACGGTGACTGCTTATAATAGAAAATATAGCAGATATGTCATCAGGGGGACCCCGCAACAATATTTTTACTCAAAGGGGCGTCTCAGAAAAAAGAACGTTTGAATACCACTGGTGTAGGGTGTGATGATGCAAGGAAAGTTTTACAACAAAAAAATATGATTTGTAATTATAATCCACACGCCGGCCCTTGATTCACAGTATACGCATGCATTGAGCCAGCAATTATTTCTCATTTCGTATGGAAAGTCCGATGCAAACAATATCATACGTCATAATAAATAATGAATACATTAATCTCCTAGGAGGCCTAGGGGTCGTAGAGATAAGATAGAGATCCAGTGTACATTTCCTGCACAAAGTATTTCACGCCAAAAGGACATTTAACAATAAGAGCTTGTGTCATCCATATGAGCCCCCCCAGCACCCTCTACACACTTGTTCTTCTCTATGCAATAAGCACCATTTGTCAAAAAGTGAGCGAAACATCTATAACGAGGGTCCCCAAGTTCAGACCTTGAAAGCCCCACTACACCAGGTCTTCCAGATAACCGGAGACTATGGGCCCGATTCATAGAAAAGTGTGCATATGCCCTGCAAAGTTTGCCGGGCGAGAAGGACTTTGCGTGTCCTCTCACTCATGACGCACCTTGCGCGATCGTGTATTCATGGAATCTTACCCGCAAAGTAACCCTATGTGCAAGTCGCAGCTGTAACGCCGCTGACAGGCCCCCCGCAAAGCAATGTAGCCACTAATACCTACATATGCGTGGTCCTCGGTCGCAAACTCATGCATACTGGTAATCCTGCATGGGGTCCGCTGCAACCAAGCCAACACTGTGGCGACACTTTGTAGGGTCCCCTGTAACTGTTCACAGCACTCCAACAACATGCGACCATGTTCCGTAACTCGAGCAATTTCTTGCTTAATCTGTGTGCGAACCCCCGTAAACCGTGCCTGCACCCCCGCTACATTGTTTACGCACACCCCTAATTCTGATCGGAACCCTGACTGCGTGCACCAAAATGCGATCTTACCTTTGTGCAGTGATTCCTATGCGTGAGTGTCTGTACGCCTGCCTTCGGGTGGCGATTAGATTGGGAGCTTTGCGTGGTCATTTTTCCGACAGGAAGTTACCCAGTAAACTCTGTGAATACGATTCGTTCTGCGCCGTTGTGAGAGTGCAATCTTCTCGCGGCAGGTCGACCCTCATCAAACCCACATTTTCCATTGTACTTCCTCATTTTGCATGTTCCGACCCCTATTTTGAACTCTGTGTAGGCCCAACCTGCAAGGCGCTCGGCTGCTCACAGAGGCATGCCAGACCTGCGCAAAGTCCACGCAAGGCCCGGAAAAGTCCAGCGCAGTCGATTCCGTGAATCGACGGACAGGGTTTCGCAAGCAGAATGGTATGCGAAGTCTCGATTTTCCGTGCAGATAATTCCATGAATCAGGGCCTACGTAAGTAACCCCCATTTGCATCCGCTGTGTTCAAATGTACTTTGTGTGGGGATCCTCAAAACATGGGGAGGATTTAACTCTTGAGGAGGATTATTTGAGCTGTAATGGACAGATTTGCCGAATTATTCTACCACCCTTTCATTGCACAATCAGCACAAAGATACAAGCATGTGTGCTTATCATTAGAACTCCCTTGAGTTGGGTGGGATCCTTATCCCAAAATTGGAACAAATGCTTATTTTGTAAGAAGAGGTGAAAGCTGCAATGCAATTCTACGAAGCGTTGTCGACCGCAGCAAACGCCGGCCCAACAAAGACCCGAGAACCTGGCACTTGGCACCAGATGAACTTCCCTGAAAACTGAGCACCAGTTTCCCAAGGCGCTCCAAGCATCGATCCTTTGCCAAGGCGGTAAACAGCTTTTATCAGCAATAATGGTGGCATCACCCCAGCTCAAAAGGGAGGCAGCATATGGCAGCAGCGCCTCCAAATGAGGTCCCAACCAAGTGGGGGGCATTGTTATTGCAAAGGCAACTTGCAGAAAATCTGCCAGGCTTCTCTTTTTTTTAAACAGGTTATCATCTTCACTGCTTGACTCAAATGGGGCTTTTGGGAGCATTAAACTAATGAGGTATTCGTTCTAAAAAGAGAGGAAAAAATGAGCCGGCCAACACTGACAGATAGCCAATAGCCTCTCGCGATACTGGCGCTCTTGCTTGCAGCGCTGCCCTTTTACTAAACATTTTAAATCGGGCAATTCTTTTCGTCTGATGCAATGGTTGCGAAAAGGCATTTTTAAACAATGTGCACAGATGCCCTCGGGTTGAGTGCGCTATATAAATTGCAAAATAAATAAATAAATGTGTGGACTAGTTATATTTTAAGAACAAATACAATCATTTATTTTTTTGAAAGTGTTGCAAACAAGTGTCAACATTTTTTACATTTTATGATAATGTGACTAAATAAGGTTGTAAACATTATTATCATTAATAATAATAATAAGAATAATAATAATAATTATTATTATTATTCTTATTATTATTATCATTATTATTATTGAGCGCAGACCTAGCTTCGTATCATCTGCAGCAAAGAGATTTTTGGGATAAGTAGTCTGCCATTAAAGAGAGGACCCGTGTGCATCCAGAACTTTCTACATTCGCCATTGAAGCTCTACCCTGCAGGAAAAAGTCAGCTTCCATCCATATACGTGCCAGGGATGGGCCTGCATTGTTTCATCGAAGTAAATTACCCCGTGGTAATTTCCATCACTGAAATTACCTCAAAGCATTTATTTTTTATTTTTTCCTTTCAATGGGAGTGGGGGGCTCAAACCCTCCGTAGCCACTCTGACCTGACCCCTACCCCTCTCACCCCCATGTCCCTGAACACTAAACATATACATACACTTTTTACCACCATGAGGTAATTTTGGTAAAGTAATTTACTTTGACAAAACAATGGTGTACGGTCGCAAATGAGCCCTGAATTAAATAAAAAATGCTTAAAAAGTTGTTTTTTGCTTTTGACAAATTTACTGATACATATTTGACTTTACTGGTGAAGGCGTGAATGGGCTTGGTTACTGCAGCGTCTACATTCCAACGTCAGCTTCGCAGGGCCGACATACACTAGGCCCCTCAAGTTTCACAGTTTACCTGTGAAGTTTCCCTTGGTTACTGCTGCAAGCCGCGGTTTACTGCATCGTGTATATCCCAGTGTCCGCTTCACAGCACCCGCCTTCCTTAGACCCATGAAGTTTCCCTTGGTTACTGCTGCGAGCCACAGTTTACTGCATCGTCTATATCCCAGTGTCCGCTTCACAGCACCCGCCTTCCTTAGACCCATGAAGTTTCCCTTGGTTACTGCTGCGAGCCACAGTTTACTGCATCGTCTATATCCCAGTGTCCGCTTCACAGCACCCGCCTTCCTTAGACCCATGAAGTTTCCCTTGGTTACTGCTGCGAGCCACAGTTTATCGTACCGTCTATATCCCGGTGCCCGCTTCACAGCACCCGCCTTCATTAGACCCATCAAGTTTTCCTTCTGATCGCGCACCCAGGGCCATAAAACGGATCTCTTCCTAGAGCAGAGCCGGCTGCCAAGTCTTTCATGGAGACTGTCAAATGTACTGGCTTAGCCACCCTATTGATCTATTTTGCACTGTGGCCATTCATTGCCTATGACATTTGCATTTGGCTCCTTAACACCCTTCAACCAAACCAATTTCATATTTTTGTCAATTCCCAGATGCAAGATGAGCAACATGGGAGGAGCTGGGGGAGGAGTTTAGCATGACTCAGAATGTTGATTTCCTGTTTTAGTCCTTGTCTGTTCTGTCAACCATAAACTACTGGAGGTAACCCATGCATTTATTGCAGAAGTAAAAGAGTGGCACGGCCTCCTTTGGAAAAATGAAGTTAATGCTGAAGGCAAAAACATACTTAAGACAAATTAAAAAAATGAAAAAATAGCTATCAATTTAAAGATCTTAATCTGAATATATAAAATAAAGGGGTGAATGTCATTACAACTACTAGAGCAATTCAATTGAGGTTAAGAATGTTAGGATACCCAAGATCTAACACATCTCATGCATCCTCAAAAAGACTGCCTTGACTGAAGGATTGAATCCAGGGCATAGTTGGGAGCCCCCACAATTCCTCGACAGTTCTACCCATACATGGCGAAGAGGGACTCGTAAATACATCTTCAACGAATATGGGTCGACGAATCCCCAGCTGGCCCAACGGCTGGCCGTTCCAACAGACACTGACGGACTGAAAGTGTATCCGCTTTCTTTATCCAGTGTTCTTTGCGTGAAGCCAGGAAGTAGAAAAGGAAGCCCTACGATAGGGAAAGGAGAATTGGGGGAGGGGCATATTGTTGGGTTAGAGAGGCTGGGGTGGGGTTGGGGGAGAAAGAGCATTGGGCTTTCGTGTGGGCTGGGTTTGGTAGCAGGAAGCAGAGGGATGGGAGCTCCCCATTAAGAGAACATACGAGATGCAGGTGGTTGGGGGAAGTAGTCCTGGGGAGGTAAAACACCCCATTAGGGAGTCCAACGAGAGCCAAGTGGTAGGGATAGGGGATTTAGAAGAAATAGTCTTCAACAGGTGAGTCACAAGAAAAGGCTTTTCTGTGAGTGATTCGGTGGGAGGCCGTCCAAGGCTATATTACGCAACCTATTCAAATTTAGTTGAATCACATAGATTCACACTTTGAAACACTATTCAGTTGTATAAGCTCCTAACAAATGCTCAACAAAATAAAATAAATAAAACCCACTAAACCCCCACCCCCCGAAGCTGGGCAGTCATGCCCTTACAGCCCTGCATTCTAATTACAATTATTGTCACACAGCAAAGCGGCACTCCTGTCCTGAAAATGTAAGCCTTGCTGGAGGTCAAAGTGTGCCGAAGCACCCCAGAGTACAGAAAGGCTTGGAAACGTGTAGACAAGGTGGACAGGAAGATCAGGGAAACTGGCCAATTTGTTTCTAATAGCTCAAATGTGGGTTCAACAAAGGTCCAGGTGTCTATAGTGGCTACAACAGGAGTTCCACTGTGGCGTGACCTCACAAGGAGCAGAGTCCGGCGTGAACATGCAACACCTTTCAGTTTGAGGGTCTAGAATTAGTGCTTGTGGATCACTCTGAGGTTTGTATCGGGGTGATTACAATCCTTTCCCCAGGGGCTATGCTCTCATTATCGGAGGGGGCTATGCATGAAATTGAGTGGAGATGAGGCCAGGCCCTTTTCTGGAGAATCGTTTCCTTCTATATTAGCCTTGGCTGTCTAACTTGGAGAGTAGAGTTGTGTTTCCTTCTTTCTTTATGATTTGAAATTTGGAGAATTTACTCATTTGTAACGCCTACTGGATGGACAGGCCAAATAACCATCGACACAGAATCTCTGTGCGAGAAGTCCTGAACGGAGCACAAACACAATCTCAACCAGCTTGTTCTGCAACCTGCTAGGGAAAAAGGCCCAGCACACCTCTTGCAAGGAGGACAACCTTGTATTTCCACAAAAACAGAAATGCGCCAGCAAAGTACTCTGCTGCCACTGAACTTTTCTGGCAGAATCAATACGAACAACAGTTTATGAAGGCCCACAGCGTCATCAGTGACTTGAATTACATAATGTACAGATACAAATGGCTGATTGGTGCAACGCCTATATATAGGCTTCCTGCTCCACAGGGAGGCCAGGATATTGGTCCCCGCCCCTTCTGTCCCTCTTCTTCCACGTGGGCTCCTCCTTGTGCGTCTTCAGACATGAAGCTACACTTAATTGGTTACTAGGCGAAGAAAAACAATGGAGGCTCTATCACTAACCTGATGTGCACCTGGTACTGCAGACAAGGGTTAGATGATGCTTCGAGGTCATTGCATGGCACATACTAACTCGATTCCAGACACATCGGTGCCCATCCAAAGCTCCCCACCCTCATATCAGCTATGTTGTTTTATCCCTCGCACCTCACAGCACAAATCACATGACCTATGGTGAAGGTAACTGGTCCCTGCCTTCTGATCTTTCGTGATTGATTGGGGTCCAACAGTTTTATGGTCAGTGGTCTGGGACTGACTGGTACCTTGGAATGCTGGGGGTCTTGGGATTGGGCATCTGTGTGCTATTACTTACAGCTGGGACAGGGAAGATCTGAGGCTCGTGCCCTCCTTCTCGTGGGATCGCTTTTTACAGAGAGCTATCAACCCCCTCGTGGCCTTGCAGGGCGCTTTCCTTCTGGGATACAGAATGTTGGCAACATGAAACAATGAAAGGTCTATGAATCTCTGCAGCTCTGGCTTTCCTCACCGGTGCCCATGTTAGCATCTATACCCTTATTTCCATGTGTGTGGCTCAGGCTGCGACTCTGGCTGCAGTGCGAAGTAAGGCCTCAATTTCAATATGGCTGCTACTATTTAAGATGGCATCTAAGTCCCATTGTATTTTAAAGCTAAAGAATACACCCCCCTCGCCGCACTATAACCCCTGGTGATACTCCCCACCCCCTGTAACCTCCCTGAGCCCCTACTGCACACTTTCAGGCCTGTGCCGCATCCGAAAGCGCTTCGGGGTTTGGGACGAGCGTCCCCCCTTCCCAACAAAGCTAAAGCAGCTTTCAGTATTTTCTTTATTTCTTTTGCTTGTTACCAGTTTTAAGTGACGCAGCAGTCGCATCTTGTAAGACCCCCGCGCAGTGCAAGTTAGAAAATGCAAGCGCTCAACTTACTCTCACCAAACTCTAAGGCCATGCCAGATTAACTTACATGTACTTCGTTTTCTCTTCATTCACACTCTTCTCCACTCGTTTCATCAAGGTGAGTTATGCCATGGTTGGATGGGTTGGGGGGCAGTGACCTCCTTCATATTATACTGGTGGCGGACCATGAACTAGCAGAGCATCCCACAAACACTGCAACTGTACCCCTTCCTCTGAATCTTATGTGTTAGCACGACGGTACAGCTCAGCAAAGGTAAGCGCTTGACTGAGGCATCTGTATTGAGCCTGCAGGACACAGCTCTGCATACAAACCTGATGATATCATTGCCTTGAACTCGCTCTATAAAGAGATGGGATGGCTCCTCCTGGTTAAGCACGAACATCTCCTTCTGATCTTCATTACAACTGAATTGACAACCCAATCAATGTTTGTTTTTGCGTATCTAGGCGTTCCCGCCTCACTACTAGGGGAGCTGTTCTGCCCTAGCCAGGAAGGGGCAGAACTCATTTTGCTTTAACCTTAATTAACTTTTGCAGTACTTCTTCTCTCTCCATGTCCTTCATAAGGATCCCAATTTCTTATCTTGTGGACAAGTCTCTTTTACCAACCTAAAGGCCCTCACCACCGCTACCATCTTCCCCTAATCATATGGCTTCAGAGTCAGTAAAAGAACTGCTCTAAGAACCCCATCCAAACACTGCTTTCTATTTCTCTGGGTAGGCCCGAAAACCTGTTTGTGATCCTCTAGCGTCTCTTTTTCCGATGCCGCTCCGCTATGCTGGTTGCTTAGCAATATTGAAAATGAGTTACTTCATGCTGGTTCTCATCCAGGCCTCCTGCAGAGTCTTCAGTGGCAGTCGCCTCCTCGTCTGTTTTGGTTAAATCTTGCTCAGCGACTGGGAGTCGAGTTGCAAGGAGTTTCCAATTCCCGTTTTATAGCTATGACAGCGGCGTCAGTATTTTTTCTCTTTTAATGCCCGGCTCCTATGGAACCCGCAATTGTTCTCCCTCAGTTACACATCTCAGCTGCATCTAGAGAGAGTATCCTTTCTCCCCTCTGATTCCACCACCATCAATAGATGGATGCCACTAAAACTGCCAGCATCTCCTTCTTATGGGTTACATGTCTCCTCAACAACAGGGACAGCCGGCATTAGGCAGGAGTTCCATGTCATGTCATGGACAGTAATTACTTTGTGGTACTTTACTCCGAAGTAATCACTTAGACATTTTATTTCACATTTTTATTTTTTTATTTTGGAGGGTCCACCCATTCCCACCCTTACCCTTCATTACTACCGCTCCCGAAAACCCTATACACCGCATTTTGAACGCTTAACCCTTAAATACCCCTATTTGCCAAAGTAATTTCAAAGTAATTACTTTGGAGTAAATGACCACAAAGTAAATACTGTTGATGAATGAACGGGATACCATAGACAGGAACTTGTGTGTCTCCTCCGGCAAGAGAAAGCCTGAAGAGGAATAACTGTTTATTATAGCCGGGCACTGCTACTGTATGTGTTGACACACCATTATTCTAGCTCCATGGTTGTGATGAGGAGATGTTACCCCTTTTGTGGCTATCACACCTCCCTCTTCACATTTTCCTCCACTCCAGAACATCCAGTTGAAACCCACTACACCGCTGCAGCGATGCTGCTTTTCTCTTCTGTCTTTCTCTGTGCTATGCGGGTTCGTTGGGCTCACCACACTTGCCACCAATCTTCAGGATCAAAAACAAGGATAATGAATTTGGGCACAGGCATCCATCATATCTGGAATGGTAAATTTCCCAGAGATCTGCAAGCTGGTCAACAACTATATATTGGAGTTCTCTCCAGATGTCGGAAGGAAGCAAAGCTTTGACAGCGTGAACCTCCATTGTGGCGAGGACACTTTTTACTGGCTACCCTGCTTCGTCTTCCAAAGATTACCACTTGTACGGGTTCTTTTCACACCCAATGACGCTGGCAGGCGTATATGTAGAGCCTCCAGAAGGGGGTCAGGATTCAGAAGACTGGCTTGGAGCCTCGGTCCCCCGATCTGACGCCCTCCCCAAGAGTAATCTTGGAATCATTTCATTAGAAGATTCTTGGATCCCTGAACTTTCACTCATTTGATTGGGGATGAAGAAAAAACAAGCTGGACAACATGCATTCTCAGAAGATGTGGCAGATGGGTGAATGTAAAAGAGGAGGGGATCTAAATTTGGAGACACGCACGAAGGGTATGGAAGAGAAATTCGTGTGGAAAAAAGGGAAACTCAGTGTTTCGAGAAATTGATCATTTCTCTGAAGCTCGGTGGACAAGGAAATAATCGAGGGACTGTGCGCCAGACTGTAAGTCAACGTCAGATCTCCTCTTCCCTCGGCTTCCAGGAACCTAACGGGAATCAGCCAATGTGTGAACGACAGAGGACGACCGCCGGGCACCAGAGATGCAGGTCTCCCTTGAAGTATCAAATCACTAAACAAGACTTGGACTGATAATGGAGCTTTTCTCAGTCTAAGAATGTACAGGCAAGCCTTCTCCAATCACGCGTACAGGAGCAATTCCCGTGAAATGCCATTGTGTCCGATAGGAAAGATGAGAGCACTAGATGATGGCGAATATTGCCCTCTTTCAATATTGCCCAGGGATGGTACGCTTGGTTTTGTAAAGTATGTGCCCGCAATGCCAATAGTTTGCAATGAGCATGAACCCCACGGATGTGCATAAATGTTTAAAAATTGAGTCTATCTTAGTCCTGTAAGCGTTGCTACTAGACGCATTCGGACGAGCTTCGTAAACGCGAGAGGGTGGGCTGACCCTCCACTCCTCATCTGAACTCAACAGAACTCTTAGTTCAGCAGGCAGAACCGAATTACCCCTCCCCCCACCACCAACACCATCAATTCAAAAGACCCCACTGTTGGGGTTGGAGATCCCCGATAAATGTGCCTAGTAGTACATTGGCCTACCCTCGCCCATAAGAAGGGAGAAACACTACTTCAGCTCCAAACAAACTTTTGTCTAAAGAAAAGCCGTCCCAACTACTCTTTAGATCCAAGCTGAACCTTCCTAAAATGACATCACCCCTATAACAATGTAATAACCGACCTCTTATATACCACACCCCACCTATTACAGCTGACTCGCAATCGACTGGCAACCTAGACCAAGAGTAAGCTCTAGACCAAGCAAGACTAACCTAGTGCCTTTCCTGGGAAAGCGTCATGCACTTGACCGAGCACTTGTCCATGCGCATTATTGATGCTGTTTTATCGGACCCGATTTACAGGAAGTTGTGTCTTGTACATTACACCCTGCCCTTAACCTCCCAACTTTCTTGCCATGTCCCTGTGCCCTCCTTAACTTCCCCCTAAAAGCAATGTGAAACGATTTCTTGTATGTGTGCACTCTATAAAACATCAATGACAATAAACTAAAAATGTCAGAGGCAAGCAATTAACTCACTGAGCTAGACACCCAGTCAATGAACATTTCCAATTCAGGCCCTTCCAATGCAAATAGAGGCCAATTCTGGAAACAGACACCAAAACGAACATCACATACTACATCACATATGATGTTGAGCACCACCAATGAATGCCCATGGATGCCAAACAGATGCCCCATTATTAGCCAAATCGGTCATTCAAATTCTGCAAGACATCCTTATGTTTCATTCCGCCCTCCGTTGTCATGCAATGCAGAGCGTTCGTCCATTTTTGTCTGTGTTCAGGATTTTAGTCGCTGTGTTTGCCTGTTTCCTGGTTCCCCCAGCTGGCGGCGGTTCACCCATCACATCTCCCCATCATGGGATCCGCACAGGCACCTGAGACAGAAGGTGTCCCAAGGAGCTGCCTCCAAGGAGCAACATGCTGGTCACTCTTTCCTTGTCAGCACTGATTTATTGCCTCCTCGCTGTTCAATTTCACATTTTGTCCTCGTCATATCCCCGGCTCGTGATCATTCTACGCTGACCCTTGTAGGGCAGGCAGGGAATATTGATAAAACAATTATCTGCTGGGCCTTCATTTGATTTTCCATTTCAATTACGGATTGGACGAGGCATAAGGAAAAAAGATTGCATCATCGATTTTTCTACCTTACAACAGTCAGGGCTTGTTTGATGGTTCTAAAATGAATGAAACTCAACCATGCTTTTAAGGTCATAATGCTTTTATTTTATTGTTTAACTATTTTTTTGTATCTAATGGATGGGAAGCGAGCGGGGGAACACAATCCAATCACATGACATAATTTAATGATAGCCACTTGGAGAAATCTATTCCCCGCGCGCGGCACACTCAAGCGTGCGGGTTTCAAAAACCTGTGCATTCTCCAAAAAGGCGATCATCATCCCAGAATGCTTTGCATTTGTATTATTAATAAGTACCAAAATAGTATGTTTTTATATAGTACTTCATGTCAGTTTCCTCCCACTGCTAAGCAATTTCATAACAAGTGCTGGGACCCGAGGGCCTGGGCAATACCAGCTGTTATTTGCCCGCAACCCAATGTAGTTCTCCCGAGCAAGGCGAGTTCTGTTAACACACGTTAGGGCAAATATGCTGCCAATATTGGCCCACACCCCAGGGCACTATGCTGTTAAATCACTATTGCAGGTATCATATTTGAACACAGGAATTTATGTTTGTGCACCCCACATATAGGACCTAATTTTATGATGAGAAGTGCAATAAATATATGGCGTAAAAGCCATGCGTAAGGCTGTTACGCCATGCATGAACGTCACAGCTCATGTTCGTTCATTTTTCATGGCGAAGAGGATGGGCGGAACGCAACTTATGCTTTCGCTACCTTCCTTCCTCTCCACCATACAAATGCCGAGCATCTGCGCCGGCATGCATTGTCATGCATGTAGATGCCATAGGGAAACATTGTAAACGCTGCCTGCAATGGTTGCATGGCAAGCAGCGTTTACAATTACAATTAAACAGGCAGGCAGCGTTTACTTATTTTGCAAGACGGAGTGCGAAAGTGCAGGGCAAAAGGCAACGTACACCCTGCACATTTGCACTCTGCCATGCAACTGACCTAAACCTGGTGGCTGGGAGCTGTCTACGGGTATGCCTAGATGTAACGGCACCCAGCCGCCCAATTACAGGGAACTCCAAAATGAGCGCCATAGACAGCCACTCAAAAAACATGCTAAAATGGCCGCCTTTCATGTACAGCGGGTATAAGGATGGAGTATTCCTACTTCTCTTTCTAGAAACCGGGATCCGGTGAAGGATAGCAGTTAATACCCAGCGGATTCTGAGAAGTTGTGACCAAGCAGATGTAAGAGTGAGGTGTGGATGGACATTAAACAGAGACTGAAAGCGTCACTGGGGGTACCAGAGTGTCAAGTCAGCCTCCCCAAGTGCAAGGAGAAGAAGCATGCAAGATCAAGGATGGGCATTGGGTGCGGGGAAGCCATCACTGCACTTGAGCGATCTGAATGACACAAGGCCTAGTAAGATCGTTATTTTGTCCTTCCTTGTTTCCCCCTCCTTGTCTTGTCGCACCTAGAAAGACTTGTGTACAGGCGCGTTATAAATGCCACATCATATCATATCAGCAGTTGGCACCAAGATTGCAAGGCTCCTGGTTGGCTAACAAGCATTCAACTTACCACTTGGGTGGTAATCAGTGTCACTTTCTCCACCAACCACAGTGGAACTCAATTTATAGACCTCAAAAGGATGAAAAGTAGAGACACCACTGCTGCGACTCAAACCTGTGACTGCAGGTTACACACAGATGTCTGAGGCAAGTGTGTAAGTCACACTGCTTTCTTATGGCCCTCACAACAGTACGCAACTTACAAAATATCAAATCTTTTACTGTAAATAAGTTGTTGCCCAGTTAAAGAGGCATGTTTCCCAAACAATAGGGTTTTGCACCTCTCCCTTGGCTTTTCTTAGGGTCAGAATGTATTCAATAATGATGACATTATCAAGAATATCAGATATAGCTCAGCGAGTTTAATGCTTGCCTTAGAGATTTTTGTATAACCCACAACCCAGATGAAATCCCGTCAGGGCTGATTTATCCCTTTATCCTCCTGCAGTCAATGTTCCCGGACTTGCTTTTTGTTGTGTTTCCGTACTGTTCTGTTCCCCTGTTCGACTCCCCCTATCCTCCTCCTGCGTTTCCTGTGGTGTTGGCACTGGGCTGTGATCCCCTCTCTCTCTCACCTCCCCCAAATCTTTCACCTCCTCCAACCTTCCTCCTCGTACATCCTATGGTGCTCTCCATTTCTCCCATCTTATGTATCTGCTACTCTATCGACTACCCTATCCCTCTACCCAAGTTTGGAAGGAAAAGGTTCAATAGGGATAGCCTGGTCTCCAACTCAGGCCTCCCTATCGCTGATACCTAAATCAGTGCTTCCTCCAGACAGACTCTCACCGTCATCCTCTTGTCATTCCCTTTCCTAGCCTATGGACCCCTCATATGGTCTCTGTTCTCTCTCCTGTCTCCTCCTATCCCATTAATGGTGGCACTCGGTGGGAAACCCTCTTGGCCTCCTTCCATTCCGCCAAAACCATCATTAATGTCTATCTGAATGGGACCATCTTGGTCCAGGGCATCTCCTCCTTTTTGATAGGCGCTTCCCGCATCTTATCAACTTCCTCTCTTCTCCTGCTACTCCTTCTAACATTTCTCTGGCTCCTTTGCCACCTCCTTCCTCCTTCACCTCTGTGGCACCTCCTCTGTGGCACCTCCTCTGTGGCACCTCCTCCTCTCTGACCCCATCCCACCTCTGGCTATTGCCGCCTCTGCTCACTCTAGGTCCCCTCTGCAACCACCACTGTGTGTACCTCCCTCCTGTACCCCACCCAAGAAGTCTTTCAAATGTGGAAATCTGCTGCACGTCACTACTCTCAACTTCTGCTCTGCTGTAAAACACTCCTCTGACATCTGTCACCTGCTTGAAGAACTCAACCTGGATGTTCTCGCTCTCATCAAGACAGCTCTGTCACGAGTAGTTTTTACACCCTCCTCCCAGAGGGCTACAATATCATTCCTATGCAGGCTTACTCCTCCTTTGAATGACTGGTATCAGGCTCTCTATCTCTCCTGGCCTCTCTCTGACTGTGGCCACCATCTACAGGCCACCTGGCCAGACAGCCCTCTTCCTTGCAGAATGGGCTGACCTCTTCTCTTCTCTCCTGCCTCTACCTCTCAACTTCTCCTCGGAGACCTCAAGATCCACCTGGATACTTCTAATACCTCCTCTGGGATCTTCTCCAACTCCCGGCGACACTCTCTCTCTCTCTCCATTCTGCCCTCAGGTCTGACACACTCTGCCGGACACACCTTGGATGTTCTCGTCTCCTCAGACATCCCCCTCTCTAACCCTCTCACCACTCCTCTCTCTTGGATTGATCACCTTCTGATTTCCTCTCACCTGAAACTCTCTGTTCCTCAGGCAAAGCCCACCCCCGGCACTGACACCTACCTTCTTGGTCATTCAGCTCATGAAGCATGTGCCAGTGGATGGCTTTGCCTCTACTTTCTCTGCTCCTCCTACTCCTGTGGCTGACTCACCCCCTGCCACAGCCCTCTCTAACCTGCATCTTTCTGTCTCCAAAACTCTGGACATCCTTGCCCCTGTCATGAGAATCCGTCTGATGCCTACCTCCAAGTGCAACTCTTGGTATAACTCCTACCTAGCCGCCTGAAACGCGAGTGCAGGGTGGCTAAGAGGAAGTGGAGGTATTCGGGCACATCTTCTGACAAACTGGCCTGCCGCTAGCTCCAAAGGCAATGCAGACTCTCTGTCCTGTCCAAGAAGCAAGACCACATTCAAGCCTGCATCTCTGTGGCCTCTAACATCACAGCCAAACTCTTTAACATCTGCAAGGAGCTGGCCAATCCTTCTGCAGTCTCCACCTCTCTTGTTCCCTCCCAGGCCCTCTGTATGGCTCTGGCTTCTCACTTCACCACTAAAACACAGGACATCCTGTCCTTGCTCTCCTCTTCCTCCCCCTCTACCTCTCACGGACCCGCCTCTCCCTCTCCTCCTCCTTTCTCCTCTTTCTCTCTGACAACACTTGATGATATTTCTAGAAAAGTCCAATGTATGAAGGTGTTGTCGAAACAGGTGCTCCCTTGCTCCTCCAAAACCATCAAGGACCACATTGACACCCTCGATCCAGCCTTGGCCAGTTTCTGCAATCACTCTTTTGCCACTGGATTCTTTCCCCTCTATCCTCAAGCATTCCATTGTGCATCCCCCGCACCCCCTTAAAAAGCATTCTGATGATCCTACCTATCCAGCAAACTATCGCCCGATCTCTATCACTACTTTCCTGGGCAAACTCCTGGAAAAGATGGGTATCTCCCAGCTTATTTTCCACACTGAATCTGTTGGTTGTCTCCATGACCATCAGTCTGGCTTCAGAGAAGCCAAAGGCGCGGAAACTTCTCTCCTGAACACCCGTGAAGGTCTGCTCTCTAATCTTGATTCCATCCTTCCTTCTGTCCTCATCCTCCTTGGCATTTCCTCTGCTTTTGACATGGTCAATCATGCCATCATGATCAATTGACTCTGAAAAACTGGGCATCATGGATCAGGCGCTGGAGTAGTTGACCTCCTTCCTCCTGGACCGACCCTCCCAGGTCCAACTTGGGTTCTTTCTCTCCACATGTGGTGTTCTCCAGTGCTCTATCCTCGCACCCTGGTTCTTCAATGTCTGCTTGACCCCTTTGGCCCATGTGATCTCTACCTTCTCCTCTAACCTTCAGTGTTATGAATATGAAATTGAGCTCTCTTTCAGGCTCCCCTCAGCCTCCTCTCCTCTCTCGCTCATTCCTGACTGTCTATCCACGATTCAGGATTTGTGCGACTCCAATGATCTCTGCCTTAATGCCAGTAAGACAGAGATCCTTCTCATTGGGACCCCTGCTCTCGCTTTCCCTCACTCACTCTGGCCGCCCTCTTTGGGCCCTCTTCCTTCGCCTTCCTGTGAGGCAAAAAATGTTGGTGTTATCTTCAACTTCACTCTCTCCTTCTCTCCTCACATCATGGACCTTGCCAAGAAGGCCCACTTCCAGCTGCACCTCCTCAGAGGTATTCTTCCTTTTCTCACTTTCCCCCAGAACCTCACTGTCTCCCGAGCCATGGTTCTCTCTAGGCTGGACTACCTCAACAGCCTCTTTCTTTGTCTGTCTTCCTCTACTCTCCGCCCTCTGCAACTAATCCAGAGCAGGACTGCAAGACTTATCCTTGGCCGCACGCCCAGGCACTGTATCTCTACAGCCCTAAAATACCTCCACTGGCTCCCGGTGGCTTTAAGGATCAAGTTCAAGACCCTCTGCATCGCCCACAAGGCTTTCTGGGGCTGGGGCCCACACTACATCCAACTCTCTTCCAAGATACATTCCTTCTAGAGCCCTTAGCTCAGCTACCACCAACACTCTGAGGTTCAGACCCTTCTCCAGGCAGAGAGTGGGGGGTAGATCTCTCTCCTCTGCAGGTGTTTCCCTCTGGAATGCCCCCCCCTGCCCCTCTCAAACTTGAGCGGGACCATCTGAAGTTCTGGAAGCAGCTCAATACCTCCCTTTTCCACTCTGCTTTCTCTCTCTCTCCTCTGGTGACCTACCTGTCTGCTGCACCAACAGGTTGCCTGGCTACCTTCAGAGTCTCACTGGGTACCAGGCTCCTCCATGATCAGTCTCCCCTGCACTGCCCCTGTGCCCACTGCGCACTTAGGAGCTGTAAATGTAACCTCTACAGTCTCCTGCCTCCTTGTACTTACCCAGAGCCCGCTGCCCTGGCTGCACTTATTCATAGCAAGGTTGTCCTGATTGCACCTCCCCCTTCCCTCTTCCTGGCACTCCCCCTCTCTCTTCCCCCTGCACTTTACGTCGTCGCACTTGCACGATCTGAATGACACAACGCCTGGTAACATCTTTCCCTACTTGCAGGGCTTTAAGTGTGGTAAGAAATCGAGGGGGGGCCCTCATTTGGGGGCGTGGCTTGTGGGAGGGGCGTGGCCTAAAAAGTACGCAAATCGTAGGGTATACACACAAATATATATAAATGTTATATATTTGTGTGTGTACCTTACTATGGTTTGTGTACTGTGCAAGCCATCTTTTCTAAACATAGAAATATGTAACGTATTTCTACGTTTATAAAAGATGGCTTGCAAAGTACACAAACCATAGTAAGGTACGCACACAAATATGTAACATTTATATATATGTGTGTGCATACCCTACGGTTTGCCTAGTTTACAGGCCATCTTTTTTTAAACATTTCAGGTTCATAAAAGAAGGCTTTGAAAGTACACAATTCAAGCCATCTTTTATAAAGCTTTGACTACGGACAAAATTGTCCGTCGGCAAATCTTTATAAAAGATGGCTTGAAATGTGTACTTTCAAAGCCATCTTTTATAAACCTCGAAATATGTCGAGGAATCCCCAGGTTCGCCGAGGGTTAAAGACGCCTCGGAGACCTGGGGAAACAAAGGGACAGTAACTGCCTCTGGTGACCTCTCGCGCGAGGGGTCACCAGATGCAGATACTATGACTGACGGCAGTGGCAGCCAGTCACAGCGTCGCTGTGGCTGGCTGCCACTTCTGTCAGCTTGCCTGACTTCATTGCAGGCGCATCATCCCGTCGCGGCTGTGGCCGCGACGGGATAATGTATCCCGCCAATGTTGCGGTAGGACGGGGCCCCGGCAGGGCCCCGGCTCAGTCCCACTTTTTGGAGACTGCCGGGGCCCGGCCCCGGCAGGCCCCGGCCCACTTTAAGCACTGCCTACTTGTCTTGTTGCACCTAGAAACACTTGAGTACAAGCCCGTAATAAATGACATATCATATCATATCATTTCATTGGATAATGCTAGCACCTTGCTGTACAACGAGCAAGAGGAGTCTGGCATTACGCTCTATATGCACACGTGACATTGTTATTATTATTCTATAGGCTGAAGAGGCTATTATTCCAACCTCTACAAACTTCCCTTATCTGTAACTGACAGTGTGGTACCAGTGGGCGGTGACCCACCATGGACGCCGTCACACTGAAACAGTGTCTAAGTTATCAACCGTCCCCGCGGTGCAGCGCACGGTCCCGCGCCACAGGATTTGTACATGGCCGCTCTGGAGGAAAGTCCAAACTTTGATCATTGTTTAGCTTGGCTGGCGCAGAGGCTGTAGCGGGAAAGGTTTTCTCTCTGTGCCATAAGGTGCCTGGGTTGATCTTCTCAAAGCCCTAGAGTCTTACAACGAGGTGGGATTAGGCTCTGCAATTAAGGTAATGAACTCGCTGCAGTCGCGAAGCATAATCACCGCCTTTGTCCTTTGAGTTCCCCTGAACCCGGCTTATGCACAATAGTCTGGCACACGGCGCATTTCCTAATGCTGCCGAAACCTCTGCAAAAATCATTACTTCCATTCTGTCTTCAGGGTTTGACGGTTTTAATTTAAGCACCTGTAATATTTAAGCAGAATGTTCAGAACCCAAATATCCACTCAAGGCGCAGGAGCTCAATCACTTGTAATATTTTGACATCTTCGATGGATTATTTGAATACCTGGTAAGATGATCCAGACGCAGACTTGAAAAATGGGATCAGAGCATTGCTACTTTAAGCAGCTTTTCCAGTTTTGACTCAAAACATTGTACTTTAAGTGTGTCATATTAGACCCAAGCTTCATGCCACATGCATACAAAACCGGTGGCGGATTATGCCAGGTAATGCCAGTGAGGTCAAGAACACTGTGATGTCGCTGGTCATTCTGCCATCCAAACATAATACAAAGCCTCCAAGGCAAACAGAACAGGTAATGTTGTCTTAGCTTATCAAGAGACAACATGAGAAAGAGAGAGAGAGAGAGTGTGCGTGTGTGTGTGTGTGTGCGTGTGTATGCATTTCTGTGCATGCATATTTGTGTGTAACCGTGCACGCACGCGCGTGTGTTTGTGTGCGCGCGCATATCATAAGTAATGTTATTTCAATATTTGTAAGAGGCAAAACTGCTATGGGTGTGGCCTCATAGCACTGACTGTGCCTTCAGTAATGCATGGTTGCACCCAACTGGGTTTCCAGTGGACATAGGGCCCGATTCATGGAATTTTTTGCACTGTTCAAAGCGACTTTGCACTGCTGGGAAGTGACTTTGCACAGCCAACACAAACCCTAATTCATGGAACTGTGCAAAGTGTCTTTTTGCAGTGCAAAGTCATGTTGTATTGCAAAAATGACTTCGTCCTGCCTTTGCACTTCAAAAATACACTTTGCACAGTTCCGTGAACCAGGGTTTGTGTCGGCAGTGCAAAGTCACTTTTCAGCAGTGCAAAGTCACTTTGTACCGTGCAAAAAATTCCATGAATCGGGCCCATAGTCGGCAACACAGCACACCCCACATTCATAATGACAGACTCATTACAACATTGAGAGATAGCCCTGAGGCGTGAGCCATGCGCTAAACTTGGCGACGCGCTTCTGACTGATCCAATATGGCAGCTGCGTCTCGCATGACTTGATGTGCAAGGCGCCATTGTACGGAAGCATTTTTGGGTGCCTTTTTCCCCCGCACTGAATAGCATTGGCGGACCGAGTTTTCAGTATCTGCTCAGGGCGCCATGACGTCACGCGCACCGTATTCTCCATACAGCCCTGCCCGCATTATCAGGCAATACAGGAAAATGTAGTTGGGTGAACGATAGAGCGTTGACCAATCACTTTGAAGGAAAAAAAGAAGTGTGATATAAAAACGCAGCTTGCAGTTGTGTGTTTCCAGGCTATGACAGCTGAATTATTCCAATGAATTTTCAATCTAGGCTTCTGCCGGAGAACTGCCGGCCAATACCGGGCTGCCTCCACGTTGCCACAATTTGTGGTGTTCTAAAGCAGTCCCATTTTTATCCCGATCACCTTCGGACGCAGATTTCACGACACCTTCCTTTCCCTGCTGGCTGCCTCCAATTGAAGGCGCCCCCTCTTTCGCGTGGCGCAACCGCCCGAGCTGCAGACGCTGCCGCACTCTGCCCCTCTCTCTATCTTAACACATTTCCAGGCCCAAATTTGCCTTCAATCGCACCTCATCTCTCCATACTACATTAACCCCTGGCAATTGCCTTCCAAATGACCCCATTAAGCTGTAATTGCCTCAGCAGGCCTGCACTCTCGCTTGTAATTCTGTACCTCTCATCTCCCAGACGTTCTCTCAGCACCATTTCATGTTCCGGCTCCCTTCGCCGGGCCCAGCTCCTGACCCCGCTGCACCGTGGCCGGAATGACTACCCACGAGAGCAGAACGCAGACGCAATTCCATTACTTATTTTTAAAAGTTCTCTCGAGCCCTAATGTAATATCCTTTGGGGACGGTTGTCAAGGATACCAACTCCGGTCATTAAAACCTTTTGTTTTCCAGGCATTCGGGGTGCTATTAATAAATACATGCAAAGATCCCTGCCGAAAGCAAGTGTCTGTTCGAAGGTTTCTGGGTTCAACCGGGCGCAGTTCCCTCTCTAGCAATATCTGAGGATTGTGCCCCAGCAAAGGAAATAAAACTATAGATTCCGGTGGAAATTTCATTGTAGGGAGTGGACTACAACTCCCACCAGCTCTAGCCGGCATTGCCAAGGGCGAGGGATCATGGGAGTCATGGTGCAAAATATGTGGGGAGGCGCAGGTTGCAGAACTGTGGTCTATGTATGACCGCAGAAGTTCAAGATACCCAGTGAAATTGACTTGGCATCCTGCTATGTATGACACCACAAATTCCTTGTTTTATGTTCATTTTTTATCCAGAGACTAGGAGCACACCTATCTTTAATTAATTTTTAGGTATTTGGGATAGTGGGGTGCAAGGGCGATTAACCAACCCTGACACTAGGTGGTATCAATAATGAAAAAACAACAGATGTCCACATCTTGTTTTATTCCTTATGTTCACTTTTTGTCAGAGTTCTTGCAGGCGGAGCTCAAGGAAAAAACACTTGTTTGAGCCTAGCAAATGTGCAGACGGAGTTGAAGGAGAACAACTTGCTTGTGCGTAACCACTGTGCAGACTTGAAGGAGAACAACAACTTTCTTGAGCATAGCCGATATGCAGACAGAGTTGAAGGAGAACATCAACTTGCATGTGCGTAGCCAATGTGCAGAGTTGAAGGAGAACAACAACGTTCTTGAGCCTGCCCAATGTGCTGACAGAGTTGAAGGAGAACAACTTGCTTGAGCGTAGCCAATGTGAAGATAGAGTTGAAGGAGAACAGCTTGCTTGAGCGTAGCCAATGTGGAGACAGAGTTGAAGGAGAACAGCTTGCTTGAGCATAGTCAATATGCCAATGTGCAGACAGAGTTGAAGGAGAAGAACAACTTGCATGTTCGTAGCCAATGTGCAGAGTTGAAGGAGAACAACAACGTTCTTGAGCCTGCCCAATGTGCTGACAGAGTTGAAGGAGAACAGCTTGCTTGAGCGTAGCCAATGGGCAGATAGAGTTGAAGGAAAACAGCTTGCTTGAGCGTAGGCAATGTGCAGATAGAGTTGAAGGAGAACAACTTGCTTGAGCGTAGCCAATGTGGAGACAGAGTTGAAGGAGAACAGCTTGCTTGAGCATAGTCAATGTGCCAAAGTGCAGACAGAGTTGAAGGAGAACAGCTTGCTTGAGCATAGTCAATGTGCAGACAGAGTTGAAGGAGAAGAACAACTTGCCTGAGCATAGCCAATGTGTAAACAGAGTTGAAGACGGACAGCTGGCTTGAGCATAGCCAAAGTGCAGACATAGTTGAAGGAAAACAGCTTGCTTGAGCGTAGGCAATGTGGAGACAGAGTTGAAGGAGAACAGCTTGCTTGAGCGTAGCCAATGTGCAGACAGAGTTGAAGGAGAACAACAACTTGCGTGAGCATAGCCAATGTGCAGAGTTGAAGGAGAACAACAACTTGCTTGAGTGTAGCCAATGAGCAGACAGAGCTGAAGGAGAACAACTTTAATGAGCGCATGCAATATGCAGCTCTGTTGCAGAGTGTTATTTACTGACCGTACCTGAAGAATCAACAAAAATACCCAATAAGAGCACCATGGCACTAAAATCGGCAATGAAAGCCTACTGGGGCGCTGAAGAAGGTGAGATATAGCAAGTCCCAGGCAGACAGTTGCACCGGCAAGACGGCTCAGGGGTCTAATGCACCTACTGCAGAGCTCTCTGCGTAAACATACAGTCCCAGTCTGTCAGTTCAGTTGCTCATCTTCTGAGGTCAGTACCATGAGTACCAGTCAGTTGGGTGATAGTAACACTTACAAAGTGGGCTGACGGCACCACCTGGCCCAGAAAAGGCATTGCAGATGGGAAACAGCTTGCAAAGCTTGTTACAATCCTACAGAATATCTTGGCCTTAATGTGATCTCACCTGGGTATATCAGAAAATATTCATTCATTTTCAATAGACGTTGGGGTTGGTTGATGACTATATAATTGGACTTTACTTAATGGCCGCTAATGCACTATAAGAACGTGTTTATAATTCTTTCGGGAAGAAGAGTAAGGGTGTAATGGTGTGGAGTGGCAGGGATTACACTAACTACGTATTTTTCAATCGGCTCTTCTGTATCCACAGATGTGGCCCGAGGCCCAGTGCAATCATTTAAGTATGCAAATCTTACACCACCCTTGATACATTTGCTCTATACACACTGCACTTTATGAAACAATGCTGGCTATATGTGCAACACTCGAGACAAAAATAGTTACATTGTGTATTAACAAAGACAGGACAGTCCGCGAGGCAAAGAATGCGGAAGTTGCGCACTTGCCAATAGAAAGCGTCCCATCAGGCGTGGACACACAACATTGTGCAATGACCCGTTGAATATAGCTCAGGGAGTTTTGCAATGTGCACACTGGCGCTGCATATGAATTGTAACCATTAGTCACGGCCTGTTCGTCTTGTTTTATTATTTTGCCTTTTGGAGCTGGATATGTTTGGATCTAGAATTTGGTTTCTCCCGTCATATGTATTTGTCATCTCTTTTATGTGATTCTTGGTGGTGAACATGGCTGGAATGGTGAATTCTGCTCCATTATATCTGTCTTCCTGAAGCACTATCCCAGGATTAACATAACACATCCGTACGGACACATGTGGTAATACCATGAACATCTCTGAAGGAAATCTTTTCTATATATTCATAGCACCGCGGGGCCACCAATTGTGTGCAGGCGGGCGCTATTCAAAGCGACTTACAGTACATTACATATATTTAATGACTATCATGAATAGACTCGTGTCAGTGTTTACTGTAATATTTGCATCTTGTTTCATGGATTTTATGGCAAATACATCTGTGTGTTTCAGTGTGTGTGTGGGTGTGTGTGTGTGTGGGTGGGTCGGTGTTTGTGTGGGTGTGTGGGTGTGTGTGTGTGGGTGTGTGTGAGTGTGTGTGTGTGTGTGGGTGGGTGTGTGTGTGTGTGTCTGTGGGTGTGTGTGTTTGGATGTGTGGGTGTCTATGTGTGTGTGTGTGTGTGGGCGTGTTGGTGTGTGGGTGTGTGTGTGTGCGTGTGGGTGTGTGTATGTGTGTGCGTGTGGGTGTGTGTGGGTGTTTGAGTGTGTGTGTATGTGTGTTTGAGTGTGTGTGGGGGGGTGTGGGTGTGTGTGTGTGGGTGTGTGTGTGAGTGTGTGTGTGTGTGTATGTGGGTGGGTGTGTTTGTGTGTGTGGGTGGGTGGGAAGATGTGTGGGTGTCTATGTGTGTGTGGGCGTGTTGGTGTGTGGGTGTGTGTGTGTGGGTGTGTGTATGTGTGCGTGTGCGTGCGTGTGTGTGTGTTTGAGTGTGTGTGTATGTGTATTTGAGTGTGTGTGTGTGGGGGTGGGTGTGTGGGTGTGTGTGTGGGCGTGTTGGTGTGTGTGTGTGTGTAATAATGCTAGTCCATCTTGTCCCTGTGTTCTGGGATGAAAACCTTTCTCATCCATATGCATGCTAAGGACGAAGTGAATAATTCATTTTAATGGCCATAAAATGCATAGCTTATAGCTAATTAAGGCTCTTCCTTTTGTGAGATTTTTGTCATGTCAGTAAAAGGGCAATCTTGATATCACTGGCACTTTTATTCCTAGTTAAGCAATTATTTTGGAAATTGGTGCATAACCCGCAGTAGCAGATTTGAATTCTGAGTTTGGTAAATTAACCACCACTGAGCTGGGTAAATAAAGCACCTAGAAGTGGAAATAATACGACAGGGCGCTATGTACAAATTTGATGTGATCATGTTTTTCTACTCACCCAATTCTTAAAATAATTTTTCAAAGATGTGTTATTGTTTTCTCAAAAAGGCTGTTAATTTTGCACTTACACTAACAGGATACAGCCAATGGAGAAGCACCCTTGAAATTATAAGGATGGTATTTGAAACGATGGAGCCAATTACAGACCTACTTGTGTACATCCTCTGTAAGAGGTACTTCACATCAGAGAGCCACTCTCATGTCTGGCTTGCTACCAGCAGCGATACCCAGAATCCTCTTCAACAAGGCATGACCCATAGCAGAGCGGCACTCTCCCAGCCGCCCAGAATGCCACGCAGCCATGCCATCTGCTGGGTGCCAGCCACGCTTCAGATGAAGCTTTTCCAGCTGAAGGCTTGAGCACATCAGGAGAGCTGCCCAGAAGATGGGGGCTGGGGTGCAGAGAGTACATGTTTAGCCTGTGAGCCAGGGATCTCTAAACTCAGTCCTCAGGTGCTGGATCCGCCATGCAGAACGCAGTGTATCTAACCTGCAGCTATTTACATACATAAGGGTTCTCCGGAAAACCCGGCTAGCCCTGCTCCAAGCAATGTCTTGCAACAATTCTGCAAGTGCAGGTAATGGTTGAACTGACTGGCTTCAAGTCCACTCATTTCGCAATGCATCCTTGCACTTCAGCTCATGTGGCCAACTGGTTGAGGGCAATGTACAATTTTGTCTGATGAAAAATGTATATGACCTATAGAGGAATATTTATTAGGCAGCCTGAAGATGCTGAAAAAGGTGCTTGTACCGAGCCCCCCATCCACCCCTCCCCCCGCCTGGGCCCAGAAGACAGGGAGAAAGTGGCAAGGCGTGAGTGGGTTAAACTGCAAACTGTGGAATTGTAAGAGTTTAAATAAGTGATAGTTTAGTTACCTTTATACCCCTAAAAGCTGCAAGCTTGGGGTACAATGTACCTGGTAAAGTAACATCGCTTGAGGAGTAAAATGCTCTTCCCAACTAATGAGATAATCTCTTTTAATCTTTATTTGCTAAACAAATTAAACACATCAAACTAGAGGGCGAGACAAGAGAACACCGGGGCATTATTAGATCTGATAATTGCACAGAACACCCCTATTTCCTTACCCAATGAACAATTGCATTCTTCCTTTGAAGCCAGATCCTGATAGTGACCTGAGTAACTAAAGTGACAACAGTGCATTCAAGTGCATCGCTGACCATACAGGGCCGGTGCCTATCTGTGCACAATGTAGGCAGCTAACCTCCCTTGTGCATAAGTCTGCATAGAGGAATTCCACGCATGGCCTACGGTGTGCCGCCGAATAGCACAAGACGTCCCCTTATTCCCAGATTTCCTGTATCTCCATTGGATCGGGCCCATCTGATCACGTGTGCATTTTCACGCATTTTTCGTGGCGTTTCTTCATTGGGTGCAGGCCCCCACGCCCCCTCACGCCTGCCCATCCACCTAGTACTCCATTAAAATGCACCATAAACCCGGCCCACCCTCAAAGAAAACACCACAAAAAATGCAGCTAAACAATTGCAGTGAAGCGGCCTCCATTAGGTGGGTGGGTAGTGGTACCTCTCAAATAATGGACCCTGCGCTTTAAAAACACTTTCTCAGTAGAAATGTATATCTTAACTCAAAATAGGAGGTGCTGTTTAGGGGTGGCTGTCAATCTTTCCAACCGGGAAAAGAAAATACTTAAGAAAACTAAATCTCCTCCCTCACTCTTTATTTCCCTGCCTCTTCACCACTCCGCCCCCACCCACCCCCCCAGACTAAATCAAAGCCAAGCAGAATTGTAAAACAAGGTTGGTAAAAAGGTTGCCTTCTGCTAATGGGTCTTTTACTAAAAAAGTTTAGCCAGTACATATGGAGAGCAGGACTATCAGCAACCATAGGAATTGAGCCCGCCTCGTGATCGCCACCCTGCAGACACCTATACCGCCTAGAATCGATCCATTTGATTCTTCTAGTCAGCGTAAACTGCCACCCTACCACGATAGAACTTTAAATTGATGACGTCTCCGATTTGCTGGTATGACAGCCCTCCCTAGGAGTGACAAAGACATTGTTGTAAGACCTTTTGCGAGGCTTCGTCTCTACAATACAGAGACACCCACCTCAACACTGTATCCCACGCTAATTTGATGAAACAGTGTTTTTTACCTTGAAATTGACCTTCTATCTTCAATTTAAAGTGAGAGGAATTGCCAAATCCAAGATTGGGAGAGGAATTAAGGAGAGAAGAAAGTGCATTATTTGCAAGAATTTGAAAAAGTCATCTCTGTTCGTGCTCATATATTTCAGCGATCTGCCAAAAGCAAGAATACATCCATCTGACATCGGCTGTGCTGGACGATTCAAACCCCGTCTTAACCACCCTGAAGGAGCCGCGGTAAAACACAATCGTCGCAAAGGCTACAATTGTCCCCAAAGCTACGGATACCCTTTAAACCACCCTCTGCCTGATCGTGCAACACATTGATAAAGATAGCTTCTAAACACATTACTTTCAATTTTTAATACATGTAGGTCCCCAAACTTAGATTAGCTGCTACTTTCTACTCCCCCTTTCAGAATTGACAACGCTTGTGACGTCTGATCCTCTGTTCCAAAAATTGACTTTAAACGAGATGACCGTGTCACTCAATTACAACACCAGTGCAAGTCTGTCAGCAAAAGATCCCCATTCTCCCGGTGTCAGCAGAAACGCGCCCTACCATGGAAGGGAGACTTCTTAATCCACATAAAAAGACTCCTTCTTGAGTCCCAGTCAAGCAACCAGGCTTGAGGTGAATACACGGAACCGGAAATAAATAGAGGCGGTTGGGGAGAACACAACCGAACTAGATTAATCTGACCAATTGCTGAAATGGGGCGATACTGCCACCTCCCCTTCAGTGACTAGAAAATGAGCAAGCAAGAAATGATGCCCCGAGTTATAAAGCACCTTTGCTGGCATATGCGGCAAATTCAGAATGAGCGTGCAATGAAACTTTGGTGGCACAGTAAGCAGTCGGTCACAGCACTGACCTATACCATTGACCAACCTCCAACTCCAAGCCTCGAGGGCTGGAATCCTGACGGGTTTTCAGGATATCCCTCATTAATATTCATGTGCAAAATGTTGCATACATTTAGAAACATTGTATGCAAATGTAACTCAGGAATATTAATGAGGGGTATCCTGAAAATCCGACATGGATCTGCCTCTCAAAGCCTCGAGTTGGACACCCCTGGCCTATACAAAGGCTATCCAATAAACAGACTCTGAACACGCCCATCTACTGCAGCTGAATCTAGGCAACAGGACTCCCGCAACTTTGTCATGCTTCAAATTTAAAAATGATCCACTGTGACTCATTAGGGGCTGAAGGCGAAGTTTCAGTGACCTCATAGCTCAATGCACGCGAATACCCAAAGGTCACACACGGCACTCCTAGTTACTAATCCCAAGCCTAGCTTTTTCATTGGTCTTCTCCCCCTCCACTGTGACTTAAAATGTATCATGTGTGGCTTGGAGCCAAAATGATCGGACCAGCTCTATGAGAGCTCCCGGCTGTCGCCACGCATCCACCAGAAATGCACTGGTAAAAGACGACCCTTATCTCATTCCAACGGCGTCCCTGATGGTAGAAGCAGCCCGGGTTAATTAGAGCTAAACCCGGTCACTCTACGAGCCTGGGGGCCGAGGCAAACCCCTGAGGACTGCGGTGCCGGGGGAAGGCGGGAGCATGCGCCCAAAATGGCGTACAACACCATCTAGCAGACCCCCAAGCTGGTGCAGTGCCTCGGAGTTGGGTTCGCTGACCACCGTGCCCCAGGTGCTGCGGGCAAACCATTGACCCCGGAGCAGAAACAGGAATTGAGGATGCTTTTGAGGTGGGTTTCGGGGTCGGCGCAGAGGAGGAGACTGAGATCCGCGACCTCGGAGGCTGTGCCCGCCCGGCCCCTGCAGTGCCGACCGACGGGCGGGAGGAGAGAGGCGGAGAATTGGGCACCCCCAGCCCGCAGCAGAGCCTCGAGAGAGCCCTAGCAGCTGTGGAGCCAGCCAGCCCACGACGAAGCAGAGCGGTGGGGGCCCCCGCTGCCTCCCCCTGCCCCCCGCCTCCGGGCCCAGCGGCTGTCCACCATCGCCCACCAGTGAACCTGCACTGATCCAAAGCTGCCGGGGGGAAGCCCGGAACTGCGGCTGCTGCAGCTCCGCTCCGGCCCAGCAGACGAACATTACGGGGATCGGAGGAGGCCCTCCCGACAGACTCTCCATCCGAAGTAAGGTAGGGCGGCACCTGCCGCACCAGCCAAAGCCCAACGGAACCTCCACCGGCCCAAGTGGGGCCAAGAACAGCTTTGGTCGGAGGTAGCGGACAGGGTCCCTCCCCTCCTAATCTCCACGAAACACCAAGCCAGGCCCGATGGGCCCTGAACCCTCAAAGGGGGGGCCCCATCAAACTGTCCCGGGCCGGCACGCAGGGAGCGGTGGCATGGGGTGCGCTTCTCGCTGCTTCCTCCCCTCCTCTGGGAACGAAACGGGGGAGTTGGCACTGGGTGGCCTCTCCCCGCCCGCACAAGTGCAACCAGTATAACACAGAGGAGACAGAGCTGGGGAACACTAACATCTTGGACACCAGATGCCACCAACCCCGCTAGCAGCCCTCTGGGGCTCTGAACCATTACCAGGACTCAGCAAGTCCCCCGTAACAGCCGCAGTGATGTCTTGTGGCCCCCCAGCTCCAGAACTGAGAGTCGGGGCCCCCGGGGACCCTCGCTGTACAGCACACGATGCCCAAGCGGGGCGTGGCAGGGTAGGCCGCTCCACTGACCCCAGCTGACACACCGGCCAATGGGGTGCAGTGAGGTGGTGCAGTGCAGAGGTTCCGACCAACAAGCGCAATAGAGACAGCAACTAACTGGGTCCCAGTGAGCGACTGCTCTGGGCTCGACGCAACACATCAGACTGAAGGATCGTGCCCACCATGCCCCAGCAAGTCAGGCAACCAAGCGAAGGTCTACACCACCCGTAACCCAGAGTGACAACACCGCCAACAAACAGCGAGCTATCACGGGGAGAGACTGCCACGAACCATATAACTCCCCCACCTGATCCATCTGATCCAGGTCGGGCCGGTCGGGGCCACTCTGGACCTGCCAAAACAAGAGAAATCCTCCCTCTGGCCTTCCCGCAAAGCATCACAAGCACAGTCCTCCCCCCCAAATATGACAAAAGCACTTAAAGTCACGAAACAAACAGACATCTCTACCCTACTAGCAGCCCCGAGCACAGACAAGCCCAAGAGGGGAGACCGGCCGGAGACCATGTCTGCAAACACACACGCGGAAGCAGACCCTACCACCATGGAACAGACATTAACCAAATCGGATCTGCAGGAGCTCTTGCAAGCCCTCACAAAAGAATACCAGAAGGGCACAGAAGAAGTCATGGGACAGATTACAGCTCTAGACAAACGGGTGGGGGAAGTGGAGACAAGAATCGAAGAGGTGGAGGCGACCCTGTGCGAACACGGGCACGAGATTGGCGAAGTTTCAGACAGAATCACCGCACTCGAAGCCAGATGTGAAGCTATGGAATTGAGGCAGGAGGAGGCTGAAAACCGCTCTCGCCGGAATAATATCTGCCTAAGGGGAATCCCGAAGACAATCTCGGACACTGACCTGCCCCGCTAAGTCAACGACCTATTCCGCTTTATCCTAACCCTCCCTGACGACGCCCCACTGGAGCTGGACAGGGTACATCGAACAAGAACCAGAGCAAACACAGCCACCCCGCCTGATGTCCTAGCCAGAGTGCATTTCTACAAAGTTAAAGAAGGAATCATGAGGGAGGCCAGAGACTCCCCCTGCGTCCTCTTCAGAGACGTTTCTATCTCCCTATACCAGGACCTAGCAGCCATAACACTAGCAAAAAGAAAGGCCCTACAACCCATCACGGACTGGCTCGGGGAAAAGAAAACCCTTTACCACTGGGCTTTCCCCACGGCCCTAGCTTTCTCCTGGGAAGGAAAACCCTGCCTGATATGCACCCTGCAGGAGCGAGAGAGGCTTCTAAATCCGCTGGCAGTTATTCCGCCAATTTTGCCAATTTTTCATTTGAAAAGTGGAAGATTTACTTACCTCCAGCATTTTGCTTCAGGTAAATACTCCACTTCATGGCCAAACCCGGAGTTTGGCGGAGCGGGAAAAGTGGCAGTAACAGAATTGGCAAACCCTTTTTTACCACTCCGCCACGCTCGGAATGAGGCCCCGTGTCAACTTTGGTCAATCCTAGAAACAAACAGTCCTAACATTCGTTGGGTTCTGGTTTGGAGAACAGGCCTTATTAGGTGGGGGATGTTTTAGCATTTAAAAATAATTTCATAATTTAAAAAAATATATTATTATATAAAATAAAATAAACAGAGAAAAAATAAATAAATTCCAACTCAAATGTTAACCCGGTTGTGATAAAAATGGAAAACTCTTTATGCCTCAGGAACCCCCCACATGTTGTATTTAGCTTTTTATTCCATAGTTCTGCACTATATTTCCATGTTTTAAAAATGAAACATGTGAGTAAAACAGCCTGGAGCCGCCTCCTCCATATGGTTTCCAGGAAACCCAATATTCCCTCGGAAGGCAAGAGAATTGCACTGAAGTCCTACCAAGCAGGAGCTAACGATACATTTTTCCTTTCACTTTCAATCAGGCTTCCGGTGGTAAGAGCGCAGCAGACAGTGACGCGAGGCACTCCGCCTCCCAACTTCGGTTCACCTTTGCCGTTCCGCCGGGGACGCCGTGTCAAGACCGCTCAGCTTTTCTGATGAGTGCCGCGTGGTAACTAATGTGTCGATGCAGATACATATAGAAGGCGCTGCTGACAGTGATGCATTGCAAGCAGTCCCAGATGCCGGCAAGGGACGCCTAGGCCGACATCTGGGGCCCGACTGCCACCACGTAGCACCGGCACCAAACCGGTCTTCAAAAAAGATCACAAGGCTTTTAATTCTCCAATTATAATCTTATTAAACCAAAAGCATTGCCCAGGCAGCGGCACCCCCGCTTCCAAGATGATTGCAAGCGCGGCTTCAATATGTGCCACACATTCTAATTTGGCCGATGAAATGAAAAGGTGCATTAAAATGCAATACTGGCGGCACTTGAATTAACACAATTTACCTTTGTCAATACCAACAACAGGCGCATCAGGTTTGTTTTGTAAAATAAGCCTTCAGAGAAACGGATCCGTTTTCCATTGCGCCAACAATCTGCGCAACAATGATGTGGTCACGTGGTGCTTGATTGCACAGATGGTGAGTATTAGGGGAGACCATTTCGGTATTTTGAGATTAGTGTGTCGTTTCCCAGAGACAATGAAATCAACGAGCAAATGAAAGACAGATTTCAGTATTTCCGCATCTGCGGCAGATCGGCGAAATATGCCGCCGCCGTACATTTGGGACGTTCTGCCAAACTTGCCCTTGGAATTGAAGATAAATGAAAGCATAGAGCATATACATACCTTCCGGACAATGCATGTTGCCCGGTGAAAGCGCTATGCAATATCTCAATTTTAGTTGCCTAGATTACCCATGTATTTGATAGTCAGGGGAGCAGACTCCCCCAAAACTGACCTGCACATTTCCTTTGGTCACATTTCTGTATGTGAACAAGACCTCTCTGCCCCCAAAACACTGATAGTGCTACCCCATTCTTCTCCCTGGCATCACAAGAGTGGTCAACAATGTTTTTATGTCCACTGCAAGACCACTGGACACAGAAAAACCCTTAACATGCCCAAATGCAATGTGGTATCCCATGAGGCCTTGGTATGTCAGTGGGACATGTTTTGGGGCTCTGTGGGGGGACCAGCAACCTGCCCCCCGCCCCCCACCCGTCACAGACTCTAATTACGTGAGGAATCTCTTGAAAACTTTGAAAAGTCTGCCTAACCACACAAATGCCTGTGCTTTTAGTAATCCCCAAAAGAGTTTGCACAGTTCTATTTCCTTGACAGAGAATCGAGGCGTTAATGCAGAAACCCTGTAGTCCCTGTTTTAGAGAGATCTTGCTCTCCTATTCGAGCAATCAACAAATCCAAGATCAAGTCTGGTGCTAACGAAAGACAACCCTAGTCATCTACCTAGGGCAGCGGTTCAGCAACCTTTAGGTCTCCATGTGTTTTAGACTACAACTCCCATCAGCCCTTGACACAATAATCAATGGTGAAGGATCATGGGAGTTGTAGTCCAAGATATCTAGAGAAGCGGGTTACAGACACTTGAACTAAGGCATCATTTGTACAGGGACACCAGGGGGCGACATAGTGTCACCGAAATTACACAACTGAACCCTTTCTACAGGAGAAGGGTTGCCAACATGGCACCTCACCTGGGGAAGAATAAAGCCTTCTGCCGTCTTGCCTAAGATATATCTGAAACAACCGGCTACTAGTTTAGTCCTTCAGCACGACTATGCTTTTCTAGCGCATCTTCTTCAACCAATTAGAGTGCGTGGCTGCCCTTGCCTGCCTCCATCCGTGTTGCCCAGTATGGCCTCACCTCCCTGTTTAGGTTTAAATTGAATCACAGAATCTCTGTCTGTCCCTATGTCCTAAAGAAGCCCGGTCTGGCAGTACTGGTACTGGATCCGCTCCCCGTTGCAGGTCGGAGATACACATGTGTTTCATGGAGAGAATTCAAGATTTGACAGTGACGAATGCAGTGCTGCTGTGTGGTGTCACTGAGCACAAAGTCACGGCATTGCCTCCAGGCTGGGGCGAATGATGTCCACACAGTGCACACATGACATCATAGTTCCTTCACCGGTGGAAAGATACTGGCAACATGTGGCAGTTGCCACCTCAAGCTCTTAAATATATCTATATATGTATTAGTTGTATTTTTTATGTTTGTAGAAAGACTTTTAAGAAATCCTTCTGTGTTGTTAGCATATCAGATGAATAAAAGAAGTATCATGATGCTATAATAATGATATTAATAATAATAATAATAAATATTAATGACAATAATGAAGCGATACAGCCCACACCAGAAGGGTATATTTTGTGGTAGGTGACAGCAACCCAATTTACTGGTCTCCAGCCAAAGGTGAGTACCTCTAACCAGGGCATACAATTGAGCCTGGTGGTAAGGGTTACATGCTACTATATTTTATGCCGGCGGAAGAAGGAAGACTCGCCCGGGGCTTCGAATGACACCGCTTCCCTGTGTTTCCTTGCCTGATGTTAAGAAGGGAAGCTTGGAAGGCAGCCTTAACAGGTGGTTAGAGCTTGCACCCCAAGCTTCCTAATTGGCTGGAGAGCTGGAAGCATTGAGAATAAAAAAGAGAGTCATGGAATGCAGGCCTCTATTGATGGAAAGAGCCTGGGTTGCATGCATTTTGATTGATTAAAAAGAATTAAGCTTGGACAAGGCTCAGACACAGGAAGACCCAGGTGAATCGTCCCCTGGGGCACTATTGTGTGCTAGGTGGCCTTATCCCCTTGTTAGAGCCCCTCGCTTTCAGCTCAGGATCAGGAATTCGGCTGGAGGTCGCCTACCACAAAATACAACCCTCTTTATGCAGGGCATTTATAAAGCAGAAACCTAGCTGGGAAACAACAGAGCGCTGTACATAGAGGGTACATACACCCTGGGGGCTACAAGCAGGGTGCAACAGTAGAAGTAGAGCTGGGATGGATAGGAGGAGTAGGAATGGCAGGGAAATCAGGAGGGGGAGTAATGGGGTTGAGTGGCATGATCAGTAACTGGCAAGATGATCTTTGATGAGTACAGTCTTTTCCTGGTTCACTGGCGCGTGCCCTAATGCAGCAATAATGCATGTTGAATTCCAGAGATCAGCATTTACTGGACTTTGTCGCACTCCTCACACAAAAGGTGTTTGTGCATGCGCACTCCACGAAGGCCATGGATTAACTAAAAGACCCCAGACAATCGGCTTGCATCCCTTCTAAATCATGCAAAAATCCTAGATGCTATCGAAGTTCTCCCAAACTTCTCGCCTGCTCGCCAAATATGTGGTTTGGCTTTTCATGAATTTTCTCCCTAACATCCTCAGTCAGCAAAAGCATAGCTACTAAGCACCGTACTGCAAATAAGCCAGCTCAGCAGCAGAATCCCATAACACACCATTGTGAAACACTTGTGTACGAGCGCGATACAAATAAACTATCATATCATATCACCATTAGATTTCTAGAACTGGAAGTACTTTTCATATCCGAGTCAATTTTCACATTTTTCTGGCAGATAAAATAAAAGACTGATTAAAAAGATTGTGCATTTAAAAAAAAGAGAATACCGCTTGTGCTATAAAAACACAAGGTAATGGTGACTGAAAGAGTTGGGCTGGATTTCAACCTCCTTGTGTATTGATTAAACATGAAAGGGGAGAGAGAGAGAAATCAGACTCGTCTCTGTTATGCTTCTGGCTTGATCATCAAATTTATTTCTAACCTTGCATTTAAATGATCAACCAGTAAAATGTTATTACTATGGCAGAATACACTAATGAATGATAGCAGCAAGCGCTGCGGCTGTAAAACATGACTTCTTTTCTGCTTATCAGGGCTCTCCTAGACCTAATTTTTCATTAGCTATTGGAAGAGTGTACTTCATGAGCAATAAATTATTGCTGGCAGGGTTTGGCTTCAAAAAAAGGGCAAACTGCGGCTCTCTAGACACAAATAGTATCCTACCTGTAACCACTGTGAACCAATTCAATATGTATTCCTGTGATGATGTCGCTTGTTTTTAATATTAACTGCGTGCCTTATTTTTAACAAGTACAGTTTTATGGCATGTTGTCGAATAAACTTAAAATTCGATTAAATTGATATGTGGACTGTGCAGAGGATTTGTTAAGCATCATGAATTCCTTTTAAATCACGCCTACATTTCTACTTTTTAAAAAGCAAACTGCACATTTAATAGACCAATTGGAACTGCTCCTCATTTTGTATGTGACAGAATAATACTTTGGCCTTTCCAACCAAAAATTAAAACTTGCACCTACTCAAATGTAAAGCATTATTATAAAACACAATGTTTCCCTTCAGCATACACGCAATGCATCAGCTCACGTGTGTGGTATGTACAACCATTGTTCAAATGCAACATAGCAAATGTGAGAAAAGGACAAATAGGTGATCACTGTGAAGACCCTGTGCGTGTCATTGCAGCCCACTGCATAAAGGAAGCCGTCGTACTAGAAAACGAGTGCAGGATAAACTCACATTCAGAATAAAGACTAAGTGAATTTCTAGTGGACAACTTTTATCATGAATCCTTCTTACAATACTTCTTAGAAAGCTCATCCTTTCTAAACATCTCTTGCTTTTTAAATAAATGATTCAAAAATTATTCTCACCATTATTGTTACATTAACCAGTCCATCATGATTTCTTCTGTTTATGATCATCACAACTGTGTGGCAATTCCCTCATAATTTTTCTCGCTAAGTTTAACCACAATTGTACTTGCAATGACAGTTCCAGAATTGTAATCATTGTACATTTAACAGAGTTACAGTCGTGACGAGCTGCCTACAATGGTGCCCGGAGTTCAACAAACATTAGTCCTATATTTTATGTCATACATTTCCATATGCATATGTTCATTGTAGTCTTTTCCAGGTGCATGCATATCACAAACTCCTTAGAATGTATATTAGCAGGAATTTCTCATGTTATTAAATATTCTGTATTCTCCATCTGAATTTCTGCATAATTGTCAAATTTTAACATTAAACAAACATATTTTGATGATTGCACATCAAGAATTCTTTATATGTTGGCATATCCCAAATATGTTCATATCATAATTTGATAAGAGTCTTGCAGTTCATAAATGTGTACAATGTTGCCTATCAATTTATTTTTGTGTTTTCAAAAATAGAAATCATTCATATCAGGAATAACATGTCTTTAATTTACAAAAGAATTTCGATAACAGGTTTGTTACGAATTTTTCATTTCATGAATTTTCCACATTTATCTAAACCATAGTTATCTGTATTGAATTTGCCATAGTACTAAATACCTTGAAGGATTTTGTGTTTATGAAATTATGATTTAAACCATGATTTTGCATAACTTAAATTCATTTTATTTGAGCATACATTTTGAATCATTTTGAATGCTCCATGTATTTATATACCATTAATTCTCCACGATAGTTCCTCATATTACTCAGGGTTCGAAATTGAAGGGAGCTTGGAGCTATTTATCTCCTGCTTGTGGCCTAGAAGAGTCTTTTTAGCTTGAAACCAACAGCTACCAGGAGCTACGTTTGGCTTCCCAGGCCAACTGATGCCGGATAAACACACATATATGAATTTGTGACAATGTGCAGCACTCGGACTCATCTATACAACATTTAAAGCCTAAGGGAATCATACATAATGGACAAAATGATACGTTTGCATTATATGTGGAAATCTGGTATGAGGAACGCTATCTACTAGCTCCTCGTTCGCCACTGGCAGCTCGTGGTCACTAGTTAATGCTGGATACCCACTAGCTGCTTTTAGCTCCTGCTCATCTCAATGTCTATCCCTGTTACTGCATAGCACATATTTAATAATTTCCTTAATGCTATGAATCCCTTGGACTTTCTTCAAATTTTCTTTGATGCTTGAAAATTCAACGAGTCCAAACGATGATTGATGTGCATTTTTGTATCACATGGAGTGTGTATGGCAACAAAATCAGTTATTGTTTTAGAACAATCATTTGATTTCTATGCACTGCATGTCATTATTTAACTATATTTTTCATATAGTGGGGTATACCACCAGAGCGTCAATTCACTTTACAAAAAGGCAGACTGTGGTCTTATCCCGCAAACCTCCTCGACACATGCTACACACCCTCTCTGTACCCACAGAGAATTGTGGGTTATGCAGGATTAGGATCTGTATGAGGTGTGCGTAGTCCATCAGTAGGAGGTGTTGTGTCTACGAGGACTGGATGTGCTGTGGTATAGGTCTTACACATTTTTCAACAAAGCTTGTATGTGCAGTCAAGGCATTCGATATAAGTACACAGACCAATGTTTGCATAGATGAATAAACCAGTCTTTCCGGTGTGGACCACATGCATCTATGGTGCAAGTCAAGATGCATTCTCAATGCTCGAAGAAGCAAGAGGCATGTAATGAGTAATGACGTAAATGTTTAACGTCTTCATGTTCCTCCCCGTCCCTTCCACAGGGATAAGCTTCAGGTGCACGCGATGCGGGACACTTATTCGACTGTATTGTGGGTTTTAGGGAAATTTCTTTAAGGAGAAGGTTTCCTTTTCTAGGTTTTTTGTTTATTGAAATGTTATCTATGAATTTGGAATGTAGGTGTATTTTACATGCAAAAGGATTGAAAATAAAATAATTAAAAAGAAAATGTAAATAAATGACAATCAAGATACAGCAGTAAAATATCATATTCATTGCACGGACCACATATGTTGCCCACCAAAATATAACCTTACAATGTAAATTTAGCGGAGAAGACTGATAATGTATGTCTGAGCAATGTAACAGTCATAAGCCTTACACCTTAGAGTACATGTTTGCAACTATGATCCGCCCGGCGAGAAGCCATGCATGTTCCCATTTAAGCTCCGGTGGAATGTAAAATGTTTCAATTCTAAAAACAAAATGATTAAACTTACAAATTTACAGGCATTCAAAGAACTTAAAAAAGCAAAAATAAATAAAAAAGGAACACAAGAGTAAAGAAGAGAATGTGCCCAATTTATATCTGGGCCAGTTTGTGCGTGTGCACATATGTGTGTGTGTGTGTGTGTGTGTGTGCACATGTGTGTGCACATGGCGTGTGTGTGTGTGTGTGTGTGTGTGTGTGTGTGTGTGTGTGTGTGTGTGTGTGTGTGTGTGTGTGTGTGTGTGTGTGTGTTTGTGTGTGTGTGTGTGGATGTGTGTGGATGGGAGTGTGTGTGGATATGCATGTGTCTGTGTGCGCTGTGTGTGTCTGTGATGACTGTCACATCAGCCACTCTATGGAATGCTTCTCATTCAATCAGCCGTCTAACCTAAGACAAAGAGATTTAAAATGTGATGGCATTTAAGAAGGACTATTCAAATCGTGTCCCAGACAACCCACGCTGAGTTCTACCGGCCATTAGGCATGCATTTCAAGGCACAGCACGACAGGGTAAATGCACAGAGAGCTGGAGGGTTCTGTGTGCTACATTAGTGTGTGCACAGTCGGGATGAGTACGCTGGCCAACTCTGGGGTATAACCGCAGACATGCATTTTACAAAGAACACAGCAAGGTTTACTTACACCGCCGTCAATTCAAAGTCAGCATGGTAACAACATGTTAACTTATACAGGTAGCATATAACTTGAAATAACGTAGTGTTTTGGCCCAGCATTCAGAAGCAAAGACATTAATGGAAATGAAAGAAAAACTCATTCGGAGCAGCTATTAGAAAGCACTGCTTTCATGCAGGGCATCATAAAGGCGGAATGTCCTACCAGGCAGGCTTGCTGAGGCAGAAACTGTGAAATCATTCACAAAACAATTAGATGGCCTCGTGTGGGGAGCGGGATCCTTAAACGGGAATGAACCCTGATGGTCCAATGGGCTTTCCGTCCCATCAAACCCATTCCTTTCCTATTATGCTTTGCACGCGCTCAGTCCAGAGCTGTTTGGAAACTCTCAAAGAATGCTCAGTTAAGCGAGTTAGCAAACTTATAGCAAGACATTGTTTTACCACAAACCCATTAAAAAATGGCGACATTTACACGCTCAATGTCTGTGTAACACCAAGAAACGCAGCTTCTTATGTTCATAGGTGTGACCTGTTTTGCTTGATTCTTCTACCCTGCTCCCCCTCCCCTCTCCAGCCTACTTCTGCAGGAGTCTGTCCTGATACATTCTGGTTTCACCACTTCCGTCTTGTGGCCAATGATGGATTTGACGCTTATGGACTTCATTGATTCACGGTGCATCACCCTTCTCATGGTGGCCCTGAATCATGCTGTTCCCATCTTCATCTTGTATTCAGGCTTGCAACATTATGTGTTACTGCTGACTTCTGCAATTGTATTCGCTCTCCCCTCTTGCTTCTCCACTTTTTTTAACTGCTTACTCTCTGTTCTCTCCCCCTCTCCCTTTCTCCCTTTTACTATCTCCTCCCCTCAACACCTTACTGTCTTCTATGCCCTTACTCTATCAGAATTGTCCCTGTATCTAGTATGATAGCAACCTCGTCTGTCTCCTCTCCCCTTACTAGCCCCCCCCCTCCAGCACTATCTGAAATGTCGTCAGGCCTAGTACGTAGTCGCCTGTCTGTTTCCATTTCCTTCCCACTCCTCCCCTCGCTTCCTTATCTGTGTCTTAGCTCTTGCACTATCTGAAATGTCGTCAGGGCGAGTATGATAGTTAATTTCACATCCTTATTGTTCATGGCCTGTAAGAATGTCATTGTATTTTCCCTTGTTCCCACCCTTGCCTTGAAGCGCTTTGAAACCCATTGTGTATAGGCGCTATATAAATAAACTATCATATCATATGTGAGACTGAACTATAGAGAAATTAGTAACTTGGCAAGTTTGAATTATGCCTAATTTGCAGGAGTACTTCGTTCACATTTGTGGTTTGACAACAAAACAGGCGCACGTTTGGGATACGGTTACACAAATATGCACAGTCTTACACACACATACCTTAATACCAGGCCTGCAAAAGTGGGTGTTTCAAGTGGGGTGTGTGGGAGCGGCCACACAAATGGTACTGTCCACCCATCCAGTCGTAATTTAGTGGCTATTCACAAACAATTTCAGTGCAAGTCTGCGCCTATTAACACAACTTATGTCTACTTACATTTTCTAGGAGAAGTTGTACAATAAGTGTGAGAGAGGTCTCCCAGGGTGCATTAGCACTACAGAAAACCTTCTGATACAGGCTGCTATTCGTGTCTGAAAGGCAGCGTGTGTCGGAAGGGGCAAGATAAAAAAGGAATTCAAAAGTTAGCAGTTTCTTTTATACTTAGGAGACGCACAACCGTTGTGTAACCATATGGGACCTGAATTACAAACCTGTCTTACAATGGGGCAACCCCATGGAAAAACACTTTGTGAATCAGGACCATAGACACGCAACTCCGCATTTTGGGATCTAGGCTAGGGTGATCAGACGTCCTGGTCTTCCCGGGACAGTCTGGAGAAGTCACCCTCGGTCCCAGGGTCCTGGGAGTTTTTTCATTTTATAAGCCCCGTCCCGGGTTTGCATGGCTGGGTGGCTACAGTCCTGGTTTTTGCCAGGACCGATTCCGAAATCCCGAAATCAGGTCCTGGCGCGACTCTTCGTGCTTGAATGAGGGCATCGTGAAAAGCTTATGCCAATGAGCAACCCCCGCAACAGGCCAGCGACATAGAAGTAGCTAGGTAGGCCTACCGTTTTATTTGTATTTACGTTAGTCCTACTTCTATGTCTATGGTATGTCCCGGTTGCGGCTGTGAATTCTGACGAGCCTATGTTTCGTCTGGACATAGTGAATACTGTGTATAGGAGTAAGTTACGCAAAGGTGTAAGCATGTCTCACACCTGTAAACACGCTGATAACTCATGCCTTAACTCAGTGACCCCCTACACGCATGCATCTGCTGCGAATAGGGGACGTGTGAGCAGGAAACTGCGGGTGCAGGATGCGTGGCGCACTTTGCGCCTGGCCACCTGCACGCGAGAGGCTTTGTGAATCGGCCGCAGAGGGCCAGAAAGAGCTGAAGCCAGTATTCCCCTTGAAATCTGTGCAAAGCGCGAGTCTAGTGCTAATGAAATGAAAAAACGAGCGGCCCCACTAAAACCTCGTAAATGTAAATCTGCTCATTTATAAAAACACAAACCATAAAAAAAGATGAGCGCAGCACAATCTAGCGCACGCAGGAACTCAGAGCGTGCTGTGCTGCCGAGGAAGCAGGGCTAGGTGGCACAAGATGCAGCGGTTGCTATGGCAACGCTCTTTATTGAATAACCAAGTAAAGAGGCACATGAAACCAATTTATTGAATAAAAGATTATATTTAAATACAAGCGCCCACATAAATGCCACTGTTGCTTCTTTTTACTTAAAAGGATGTCTGTGTCGCCTGGCATTGTGTGGAATGGACATAGACAGGTCTTGTCATATTCCATTTTGTTCCACTTATAAGGGAAGTAGAAAGGGGTGTCAGCTTTTAGGGGTCTGCACACGACCCCTTCTTTCCATTTTGGCGACCTAGAATCTCACCGGGGCTTAAGAAATATTCCTTTCACATTTATGGTGGAAAGAATACTGCAAAAGGTCGAGAGATGAAGGAAGGAAGATAAAAACCAGTAAGGTAACACAAGATGTTCAACTGCTTGCCATACTATGATTAAAGATTATAGAAACTTACTAGAGGAGAAAGAAAGAAAAAAAGAAAGAAAGAAAGAAAGAAAGAGAGAAAGAGGAAGAGAGAAAGAAAGAAAGAAAGAAAGAAAGAAAGAAAGAAAGAAAGAAAGAAAGAAAGAAAGAAAGAAAGAAAGAAAGAAAGAAAGAAAGAAAGAAAGAAAGAAAGAAAGAAAGAAAGGGAAGGTAGGAATAAAGAACACCCATAGGATTGCAGTATGGGCCTCATTACAAGTACAATGGTGCTGGAAAAAGCCACACCGCCATAGAACATCCTCTAGCTAAATACTGGAGGTAATTATGCTGTCTTACTGACAAAAATCGGCAAAATCAGCAGAATTACTGCCTGTGGTAATTCTGCCAAAATCCCCCTCCCTAGACTAACACTGCATTACTACCACATGTAACCCAGAGGTAATTCCACCAGACCAAGTGGCGGTAACCGTAATTCCGTGTGTTGGTATTCTGGTCGATTTACCGCCAGAATACTGCCAAACTTGTAATCAGGCCCTATTAGTTATTACAAAGGTGAAAGCACCCCTATTCCTCGCTGAAATGTAGCCGCCAACTAAACAAACCATGCACGTGCCATCTCGGCTCTCGGCTTAACGCTGGTATCATCTTGCACCCCAAATCCTATATAATTTCAAATGTAGAAGCAGTTATGTATCGAACATAGATAAAAACGTTTGAATTAGCAAAAACATGGCAAATTCAAGCCGAGGTAAATCACAAGCAGTAGAGGTTGAATTGCTAAAACGGTGTTTAGGCCTCAGAAGTCTTGAAAATGGAGCTGTACGTTTCAAGCTGTTGCCGAAGGGTAAACAGCCAGGTTGAGGGTGAGACACTGACGGATTCATGAACCCTGAGACTCAAGCTCTGGATAGCTAAGCCTTGAGTCTACCCGAGGCTGCCTCTGAGTCAGTGGAGGAGTCATGAACCCCGAGGCTCAAGGAGTAGTGAGCTAAGCCTTGAGGCTGCCTGAGGCTGCCTCTGAGTCATTGAAGGAGCCATGAACCCTGAGGCTCAAGGAATAGTGAGCTAAGCCTTGAGGCTGCCTGAGGCTGCCTCTGAGTCATTGAAGGAGCCATGAACCCTGAGGCTCAAGGAATAGTGAGCTAAGCCTTGAGGCTGCCTGAGGCTGCCTCTGAGTCATTGAAGGAGCCATGAACCCTGAGACTCAATCTCTGGTGAGCTAAGCCTTGAGGCTGCCGGAGGCTGACGCTGGGTCATTGAAGGAGCCATGAACCCTGAGGCTCAAGCTCCTGTGAGATAAGCCTTGAGGCTACCTGAGGCTGCTGCTGAGTCGAAGGAGCCATGAACCCTGAGGCTCAAGCCCTGGTGAGCTAAGCCGTGAGGCTGCCGGAGGCTGACACTGAGTCATTGAAGGAGCCATGAACCCTGAGGCTCAAGATCTGGTGAGCTACGCCTTGAGACTACCTGAGGCTGGTGCTGAGTCATTGATGGAGCCATGAACCCTGAAGCTCAAGCTCTGGTGAGCTAAGCCTTGAGGGTGCAGTTGAGTCATTGACGATTTCATGACCCCTGAGGCTCAAGGAATAGTGAGCTAAGCTTTGAGGCTACCTGAGGCTGCCTCTCAGTCATTGAAGGAGCCATGAACCCTGAGGCTCAAGCTCTGGTGAACTACGCCTTGAGGTTAAATGAGGCTGCCACTGAGTCATTGAAGGATCCATGAAATCTGGGGCTGAAGCCCTGGTGAGATAAGCCTTGAGGCAGCCTCAGGCTGCCGCTGAGTCATTGAAGGATCCCTGAACCCTGAGGTTCAAGGAATAGTGAGCCAAGCCTTGAGGCTGCCGGAGGCTGACAATGAGTTATTGAAGGAGCCATGAACCCTGAGGCTCAAGCTCTGGTGAGTTAAGCCGTGAGGCTACCCGAGGCTGCCGCTGAGTCATTGAAGGAACCCTGAACCCTGAGGCTCAAGGAATAGTGAGCGACGCCTTGGGGCTGCCGGAGGCTGATGCTGAGTCATTGAAGGAGTCATGAACCCTGAGGCTCAAGCCCTGGTGATCTAAGCCTTGAGGCTACCTGAGCTTGCTGCTTAGTCATTGAAGGAGCCATGAACCCTGAGGCTCAAGCTCTGGTGAGCTAAGCCTTGAGGCTGCCTGAGGCTGCCGCTGAGACATTGAAGGGGTTATGAAACCTGAGGCTCAGGCTCTGGTGAGCTAAGCCTTGATGCTGCCGCTGAGTCATTGAAGGAGTCATGAACCCTGAGGCTCAAGCTCCTGTGAGATAAGCCTTGAGGCTACCTGAGGCTGCTGCTGAGTCGAAGGAGCCATGAACCCTGAGGCTCAAGCCCTGGTGAGCTAAGCCGTGAGGCTGCCGGAGGCTGACACTGAGTCATTGAAGGAGCCATGAACCCTGAGGCTCAAGATCTGGTGAGCTACGCCTTGAGACTACCTGAGGCTGGTGCTGAGTCATTGATGGAGCCATGAACCCTGAAGCTCAAGCTCTGGTGAGCTAAGCCTTGAGGCTGCAGTTGAGTCATTGACGATTTCATGACCCCTGAGGCTCAAGGAATAGTGAGCTAAGCTTTGAGGCTACCTGAGGCTGCCTCTCAGTCATTGAAGGAGCCATGAACCCTGAGGCTCAAGCTCTGGTGAACTACGCCTTGAGGTTAAATGAGGCTGCCACTGAGTCATTGAAGGATCCATGAAACCTGGGGCTGAAGCCCTGGTGAGATAAGCCTTGAGGCAGCCTCAGGCTGCCGCTGAGTCATTGAAGGAACCCTGAACCCTGAGGTTCAAGGAATAGTGAGCTAAGCCTTGAGGCTGCCGGAGGCTGACAATGAGTTATTGAAGGAGCCATGAACCCTGAGGCTCAAGCTCTGGTGAGTTAAGCCGTGAGGCTACCCGAGGCTGCCGCTGAGTCATTGAAGGAACCCTGAACCCTGAGGCTCAAGGAATAGTGAGCGACGCCTTGGGGCTGCCGGAGGCTGATGCTGAGTCATTGAAGGAGTCATGAACCCTGAGGCTCAAGCCCTGGTGATCTAAGCCTTGAGGCTACCTGAGCTTGCTGCTTAGTCATTGAAGGAGCCATGAACCCTGAGGCTCAAGCTCTGGTGAGCTAAGCCTTGAGGCTGCCTGAGGCTGCCGCTGAGACATTGAAGGGGTTATGAAACCTGAGGCTCAGGCTCTGGTGAGCTAAGCCTTGATGCTGCCGCTGAGTCATTGAAGGAGTCATGAAACCTGAGGCTCAGGATCTGGTGAGCTAAGCCTTGAGTCTGCCTGAGGCTGCCACTGAGTCATTGAAGGAGCCATGAATCCTGAGGCTCAAGCTCTAGTGACCTAAGCCTTGAGGCTACCTGAGGCTTATGCTGAGTCATT